>NC_064534.1:39066956-39276956 GCF_023856365.1 Brienomyrus brachyistius
CTCCCCTTCCATTTTACTATTTTATATATATATTTTTATTCTCTCATTCATAAAGGCAGCTTTTACACACCGTTTTACTCTAAATACTGCCTGGTAATTCTAGGTGCTGTAAGCTGTTCGTGCCTTTATTCCACCAGGGCGCGATCTTCTCACAAACTTGAAGACTGTCACTCCCCATTCACGTTTTACAACTTATTGTTAATGATAAAGAGACAGCTTTTTACACACAGTTTTAAACAAAGTACTGATATAATTCCTCTTCAACTCACCGCTTTGTTTTCTATGCAAAAACCACTTCACCACAAAAGACTCGATATTATTGGCATAGCAAGGTCTGCTCTTCTCCTCCTTTCAAAACTTGCTAAAAGCTGTATTTAAAAGAACAGATTGGCCGGGGTAATTCACACCCTTCAATGCCAGCTTAATGTTTAGGTTAGTGGGAATCACAGAGGAATTAGGGATGGAAACTTCTTTGCTGGTGGTAGAAGCGGTCTGGTGAATTTTTAGAGAGAAGAGGCCGTCGATGTTTGAATGTAGAAAATTGTTCTGGCTGCAGCCTGCAGTATGGACTTGTTGGTGTGTGTAGCTCCCAGTGTTCTGACAGCGCAACGTTTTGGGGAAGCATGTGATTCAGCAGCTACCAGTGGGCTTCGTGCGGCGGAGATTTTGTGGCTGTTAGCGGAGTTGATAACAGAGGGTCGTTAAGAGAAGCCTGCATGCAGTAGGCAAAGGAGTAATGTTTGCTGGCGGGGGACGTGCGGCGATTAACCTGTGCAGTAGTGAAAAGGAGTTAAAGAGAAGGAAGTGTGCGGATGCGGAAAGAATGGAATAATTGTGGTAGGCTGCCGGCTGAGTAGTTTGGTGAATGTTTGGTGTGGGTCCGGCGCTGCCGATTGGATGGTGGGGCTGCAGTGTGAGTCAGATAAAAAAAAAAAAACATTAGTAGGATCCAATGGGACCAACTGGCATGTATAGAGGCGTGTAATGCAAAAGGGCTGTTTTTGGTAGCATCTCTCGCTTATGGCCATGCCAGCCTGAACACGCCCGATCTCATCCGATCTTGGAAGCCAATCAGGGTAGGGTCTGGTTAGTACTTGGATGGGAGACCTCCTGGGAATACCAGGTGCTGTAAGCTTTTCTCACTTTTACTTTATACAGGGGGCGCTCCACTTCACGATTAATTTAAATCTATCACTCCCCTTCCATTTTACTATTTTATATATATATATATTTTTTTTTTCTCTCATTCATAAAGGCAGCTTTTAGAAACCGTTTTACTCTAAATACTTCCTGGTAATTCTAGGTGCTGTAAGCTGTTCGTGCCTTTATTCCACCAGGGCGCGATCTTCTCACAAACTTGAAGACTGTCACTCCCCATTCACATTTTACAACTTATTGTTAATGATAAAGAGACAGCTTTTTACACACAGTTTTAAACAAAGTACTGATATTATTCCTCTTCAACTGACCGCTTTGTTTTCTATGCAAAAACCACTTCGCCACAGAAGACTCGATATTATTGGCATAGCAAGTTCTGCTCTTCTCCTTTCAAAACTTGCTAAAAGCTGTATTTAAAAGAACAGATTGGCCGGGGTAATTCACACCCTTCAATGCCAGCTTAATGTTTAGGTTAGTGGGAATCACAGAGGAATTAGGGATGGAAACTTCTTTGCTGGTGGTAGAAGCGGTCTGGTGAATTTTTAGAGAGAAGAGGCCGTCGATGTTTGAATGTAGAAAATTGTTCTGGCTGCAGCCTGCAGTATGGACTTGTTGGTGTGTGTAGCTCCCAGTGTTCTGACAGCGCGACGTTTTGGGGAAGCATGTGATTCAGCAGCTACCAGTGGGCTTCGTGCGGCGGAGATTTTGTGGCTGTTAGCGGAGTTGATAACAGAGGGTCGTTAAGAGAAGCCTGCATGCAGTAGGCAAAGGAGTAATGTTTGCCGGCGGGGGACATGCGGCGATAAACCTGTGCGGTAGTGAAAAGGAGTTAAAAAGAAGGAAGTGTGCGGATGCGGAAAGAATGGAATAATTGTGGTAGGCTGCCGGCTGAGTAGTTTGGTGAATGTTTGGTGTGGGTCCGGCGCTGCCGATTGGATGGTGGGGCTGCAGTGTGAGTCAGATAAAAAAAAAAAAAAAACCAGGAGTAGGATCCAATGGGACTAACTGGCATGTATAGACGCGTGTAATGCAAAAGGGCTGTTTTTGGTAGCATCTCTCGCTTACGGCCATACCACCCTGAACACGCCCGATCTCGTCTGATCTCGGAAGCCAAGCAGTGTAGGGTCTGGTTAGTACTTGGATGGGAGACCTCCTGGGAATACCAGGTGCTGTAAGCCTTTCTTACTTTTACTTTATACAGGGGGCGCTCCACTTCACGATTAATTTAAATCTATCACTCCCCTTCCATTTTACTATTTTATATATATATATATATATATTTTTTTTTTTTCTCTCATTCATAAAGGCAGCTTTTAGAAACCGTTTTACTCTAAATACTTCCTGGTAATTCTAGGTGCTGTAAGCTGTTCGTGCCTTTATTCCACCAGGGCGCGATCTTCTCACAAACTTGAAGACTGTCACTCCCCATTCACGTTTTACAACTTATTGTTAATGATAAAGAGACAGCTTTTTACACACAGTTTTAAACAAAGTACTGATATTATTCCTCTTCAACTGACCGCTTTGTTTTCTATGCAAAAACCACTTCGCCACAGAAGACTCGATATTATTGGCATAGCAAGTTCTGCTCTTCTCCTTTCAAAACTTGCTAAAAGCTGTATTTAAAAGAACAGATTGGCCGGGGTAATTCACACCCTTCAATGCCAGCTTAATGTTTAGGTTTGTGGGAATCACAGAGGAATTAGGGATGGAAACTTCTTTGCTGGTGGTAGAAGCGGTCTGGTGAATTTTTAGAGAGAAGAGGCCGTCGATGTTTGAATGTAGAAAATTGTTCTGGCTGCAGCCTGCAGTATGGACTTGTTGGTGTGTGTAGCTCCCAGTGTTCTGACAGCGCAACGTTTTGGGGAAGCATGTGATTCAGCAGCTACCAGTGGGCTTCGTGCGGCGGAGATTTTGTGGCTGTTAGCGGAGTTGATAACAGAGGGTCGTTAAGAGAAGCCTGCATGCAGTAGGCAAAGGAGTAATGTTTGCTGGCGGGGGACGTGCGGCGATTAACCTGTGCGGTAGTGAAAAGGAGTTAAAGAGAAGGAAGTGTGCGGATGCGGAAAGAATGGAATAATTGTGGTAGGCTGCCGGCTGAGTAGTTTGGTGAATGTTTGGTGTGGGTCCGGCGCTGCCGATTGGATGGTGGGGCTGCAGTGTGAGTCAGATAAAAAAAAAAAAAAACATTAGTAGGATCCAATGGGACCAACTGGCATGTATAGAGGCGTGTAATGCAAAAGGGCTGTTTTTGGTAGCATCTCTCGCTTATGGCCATGCCAGCCTGAACACGCCCGATGTCATCCGATCTCGGAAGCCAATCAGGGTAGGGTCTGGTTAGTACTTGGATGGGAGACCTCCTGGGAATACCAGGTGCTGTAAGCTTTTCTCACTTTTACTTTATACAGGGGGCGCTCCACTTCACGATTAATTTAAATCTATCACTCCCCTTCCATTTTACTAATTTATATATATATATTTTTTTCTCTCATTCATAAAGGCAGCTTTTACACACGTTTTACTCTAAATACTGCCTGGTAATTCTAGGTGCTGTAAGCTGTTCGTGCCTTTATTCCACCAGGGCACGATCTTCTCACAAACTTGAAGACTGTCACTCCCCATTCACGTTTTACAACTTATTGTTAATAATAAAGAGACAGCTTTTTACACACAGTTTTAAACAAAGTACTGATATAATTCCTCTTCAACTCACCGCTTTGTTTTCTATGCAAAAACCACTTCGCCACAAAATATTCGATATTATTGGCATATTATCTGCTCTTCTCCTCCTTTCAAAACTTGCTAAAAGCTGTATTTAAAAGAGCAGGTTGGCCGGGGTAATTCACACCCTTCAATGCCAGCTTAATGTTTAGGTTAGTGGGAATCACAGAGGAATTAGGGATGGAAACTTCTTTGCTGGTGGTAGAAGCGGTCTGGTGAATTTTTAGAGAGAAGAGGCTGTCGATGTTTCAATGTAGAAAATTGTTCTGGCTGCAGCCTGCAGTATGGACTTGTTGGCGTGTGTAGCTCCCAGTGTTCTGACAGCGTGACATTTTGGGGAAGCATGTGATTCAACAGCAACCAGTGGGCTTCGTGCGGCGGAGATTTTGTGGCTGTTAGCGGAGTTGATAACAGAGGGTCTTTAAGAGAAGCCTGCATGCGGTAGGCAAATGAGTAATGTTTGCCGGCGGGGGACGTGCGGCGATTAACCTGTTCGGTAATGAAACGGACTTAAAGAGAAGGAAGTGTGCGAATGCGGAAAGAATGGAATAATTGTGGTAGGCTGCCGGCTGAGTAGTTTGGTGAATGTTTGGTGTGGGTGCGGCGCTGCCGATTGGATGGTGGTGCTGCAGTGTGAGTCAGATAAAAAAAAAAAAAAACAGGATTAGGATCCAATGGGACTAACTGGCATGTATAGAGGCGTGTAATGCAAAAGGGCTGTTTTTGTTCACGGCTCTCGCTTATGGCTATACCACCCTGAACACGCCCGATCTCGTCTGATCTCGGAAGCTAAGCGGGGTAGGGTCTGGTTAGTACTTGGATGGGAGACTGCCTGGGAATACCACGTGCTGTAAGCTTTTCTCACTTTTACTTTATACAGGGGGCACTCCACCTCACGATTAATTTAAATCTATCACTCCCCTTCCATTTTACTATTTTATATATTTCTTTTTTCTCTCATTCATGAAGGCAGCTTTTACAAACGTTTTACTCTAAATACTGCCTGGTAATTCTAGGTGCTGTAAGCTGTTCGTGCCTTTATTCCACCAGGGCACGATCTTCTCACAAACTTGAAGACTGTCACTCCCCATTCACGTTTTACAACTTATTGTTAATAATAAAGAGACAGCTTTTTACACACAGTTTTAAACAAAGTACTGATATAATTCCTCTTCAACTCACCGCTTTGTTTTCTATGCAAAAACCACTTCGCCACAGAAGACTTGATATTGTTAGCATAGCAAGGTCTGCTCTTCTCCTCCTTTCAAAACTTGCTAAAAGCTGTATTTAAAAGAGCAGGTTGGCCGGGGTAATTCACACCCTTCAATGCCAGATTAATGTTTAGGTTAGTGGGAATCACAGAGGAATTAGGGATGGAAACTTCTTTGCTGGTGGTAGAAGCGGTCTGGAGAATTTTTAGAGAGAAGAGGCCGTCGATGTTTCAATGTAGAAAATTGTTCTGGCTGCAGCCTGCAGTATGGACTTGTTGGCGTGTGTAGCTCCCAGTGTTCTGACAGCGTGACATTTTGGGGAAGCATGTGATTCAACAGCAACCAGTGGGCTTCGTGCGGCGGAGATTTTGTGGCTGTTAGCGGAGTTGATAACAGAGGGTCTTTAAGAGAAGCCTGCATGCGGTAGGCAAATGAGTAATGTTTGCCGGCGGGGGACGTGCGGCGATTAACCTGTTCGGTAGTGAAAAGGACTTAAAGAGAAGGAAGTGTGCGGATGCGGAAAGAATGGAATAATTGTGGTAGGCTGCCGGCTGAGTAGTTTGGTGAATGTTTGGTGTAGGTGCGGCGCTGCCGATTGGATGGTGGTGCTGCAGTGTGAGTCAGATTAAAAAAAAAAAAACAGGTGTAGGATCCAATGGGACTAACTGGCATGTATAGACGCGTGTAATGCAAAAGAGCTGTTTTTGGTAGTGTCTCTCGCTTACGGCCGTACCACCCTGAACACACCCGATATCGTCCGATCTCGGAAGCTAAGCAGGGTAAGGTCTGATTAGTACTTGGAAGGGAGACCACCTGGGAATACCAGGTTCTGTAAGCTTTTCTCACTTTTACTTTATACAGGGGGCACTCCACCTCACGATTAATTTAAATCTATCACTCCCCTTACATTTTACTATTTTATATATTTCTTTTTTCTCTCATTCATGAAGGCAGCTTTTACAAACGTTTTACTCTAAATACTGCCTGGTAATTCTAGGTGCTGTAAGCTGTTCGTGCCTTTATTCCACCAGGGCACGATCTTCTCACAAACTTGAAGACTGTCACTCCCCATTCACGTTTTACAACTTATTGTTAATAATAAAGAGACAGCTTTTTACACACAGTTTTAAACAAAGTACTGATATAATTCCTCTTCAACTCACCGCTTTGTTTTCTATGCAAAAACCACTTCGCCACAGAAGACTTGATATTGTTAGCATAGCAAGGTCTGCTCTTCTCCTCCTTTCAAAACTTGCTAAAAGCTGTATTTAAAAGAGCAGGTTGGCCGGGGTAATTCACACCCTTCAATGCCAGATTAATGTTTAGGTTAGTGGGAATCACAGAGGAATTAGGGATGGAAACTTCTTTGCTGGTGGTAGAAGCGGTCTGGAGAATTTTTAGAGAGAAGAGGCCGTCGATGTTTCAATGTAGAAAATTGTTCTGGCTGCAGCCTGCAGTATGGACTTGTTGGCGTGTGTAGCTCCCAGTGTTCTGACAGCGTGACATTTTGGGGAAGCATGTGATTCAACAGCAACCAGTGGGCTTCGTGCGGCGGAGATTTTGTGGCTGTTAGCGGAGTTGATAACAGAGGGTCTTTAAGAGAAGCCTGCATGCAGTAGGCAAAGGAGTAATGTTTGCTGGCGGGGGATGTGCGGCGATTAACCTGTGCGGTAGTGAAAAGGAGTTAAAGAGAAGGAAGTGTGCGGATGCGGAAAGAATGGAATAATTGTGGTAGGCTGCCGGCTGAGTAGTTTGGTGAATGTTTGGTGTGGTTCCGGCGTTGCCGATTGGATGGTGGGGCTGCATTGAGAGTCAGATAAAAAAAAAAATAAAAACCAGGAGTAGGATCCAATGGGACCAACTGGCATGTATAGAGGCGTGTAATGCAAAAGGGCTGTTTTTGGTAGTGTCTCTCGCTTATGGCCATACCACCCTGAACACGCCCGATCTTGTCTGATCTCGGAAGCTAAGCAGGGTAGGGTCTGGTTAGTACTTGGATGGGAGACCACCTGGGAATACCAGGTGCTGTAAGCTTTTCTCACTTTTACTTTATACAGGGGGCGCTCCACTTCGCGATTAATTTAAATCTATCACTCCCCTTCCATTTTACTATTTTATATATATATTTTTTTTTTTCTCTCATTCATAAAGGCAGCTTTTACGCACCGTTTTACTCAAAATACTTCCTGGTAATTCTAGGTGCTGTAAGCTGTTCGTGCCTTTATTCCACCAGGGCGCGATCTTCTCACAAACTTGAAGACTGTCACTCCCCATTCACGTTTTACAACTTATTGTTAATGATAAAGAGACAGCTTTTTACACACAGTTTTAAACAAAGTACTGATATTATTCCTCTTCAACTGACCGCTTTGTTTTCTATGCAAAAACCACTTCGCCACAGAAGACTCGATATTATTGGCATAGCAAGTTCTGCTCTTCTCCTTTCAAAACTTGCTAAAAGCTGTATTTAAAAGAACAGATTGGCCGGGGTAATTCACACCCTTCAATGCCAGCTTAATGTTTAGGTTAGTGGGAATCACAGAGGAATTAGGGATGGAAACTTCTTTGCTGGTGGTAGAAGCGGTCTGGTGAATTTTTAGAGAGAAGAGGCCGTCGATGTTTGAATGTAGAAAATTGTTCTGGCTGCAGCCTGCAGTATGGACTTGTTGGTGTGTGTAGCTCCCAGTGTTCTGACAGCGCAACGTTTTGGGGAAGCATGTGATTCAGCAGCTACCAGTGGGCTTCGTGCGGCGGAGATTTTGTGGCTGTTAGCGGAGTTGATAACAGAGGGTCGTTAAGAGAAGCCTGCATGCAGTAGGCAAAGGAGTAATGTTTGCCGGCGGGGGACGTGCGGCGATTAACCTGTGCGGTAGTGAAAAGGAGTTAAAGAGAAGGAAGTGTGCGGATGCGGAAAGAATGGAATAATTGTGGTAGGCTGCCGGCTGAGTAGTTTGGTGAATGTTTGGTGTGGGTCCGGCGCTGCCGATTGGATGGTGGTGCTGCAGTGTGAGTCAGATAAAAAAAAAAAAAAAAACCAGGAGTAGGATCCAATGGGACTAACTGGCATGTATAGACGCGTGTAATGCAAAAGGGCTGTTTTTGGTCACATCTCTCGCTTACGGCCGTACCACCCTGAACACGCCCGATCTCATCTGATCTTGGAAGCTAAGCAGGGTTGGGTCTGGTCAGTACTTGGATAGGTGACCACCTGGGAATACCAGGTGCTGTAAGCTTTTCTCACTTTTACTTTATACAGGGGGCGCTCCACTTCACGATTAATTTAAATCTAGCACTCCCCTTCCATTTTACTATTTTATATATATATATATTTTTCTCTCATTCATAAAGGCAGCTTTTAGAAACCGTTTTACTCTAAATACTTCCTGGTAATTCTAGGTGCTGTAAGCTGTTCGTGCCTTTATTCCACCAGGGCGCGATCTTCACACAAACTTGAAGACTGTCACTCCCCATTCACGTTTTACAACTTATTGTTAATGATAAAGAGACAGCTTTTTACACACAGTTTTAAACAAAGTACTGATATTATTCCTCTTCAACTGACCGCTTTGTTTTCTATGCAAAAACCACTTCGCCACAGAAGCCTCGATATTATTGGCATAGCAAGTTCTGCTCTTCTCCTTTCAAAACTTGCTAAAAGCTGTATTTAAAAGAACAGATTGGCCGGGGTAATTCACACCCTTCAATGCCAGCTTAATGTTTAGGTTATTGGGAATCACAGAGGAATTAGGGATGGAAACTTCTTTGCTGGTGGTAGAAGCGGTCTGGTGAATTTTTAGAGAGAAGAGGCCATCGATGTTTGAATGTAGAAAATTGTTCTGGCTGCAGCCTGCAGTATGGACTTGTTGGTGTGTGTAGCTCCCAGTGTTCTGACAGCGCAACGTTTTGGGGAAGCATGTGATTCAGCAGCTACCAGTGGGCTTCGTGCGGCGGAGATTTTGTGGCTGTTAGCGGAGTTGATAACAGAGGGTCGTTAAGAGAAGCCTGCATGCAGTAGGCAAAGGAGTAATGTTTGCTGGCGGGGGACGTGCGGCGATTAACCTGTGCGGTAGTGAAAAGGAGTTAAAGAGAAGGAAGTGTGCGGATGCGGAAAGAATGGAATAATTGTGGTAGGCTGCCGGCTGAGTAGTTTGGTGAATGTTTGGTGTGGGTCCGGCGTTGCCGATTGGATGGTGGGGCTGCAGTGTGAGTCACATAAAAAAAAAAAAAAAAAACAGGAGTAGGATCCAATGGGACTAACTGGCATGTATAGACGCGTGTAATGCAAAAGGGCTGTTTTTGGTAGCATCTCTCGCTTACGGCCATACCACCCTGAACACGCCCGATCTCGTCTGATCTCGGAAGCTAAGCAGCGTAGGGTCTGGTTAGTACTTGGATGGGAGACCACCTGGGAATACCAGGTGCTGTAAGCTTTTCTCACTTTTACTTTATACAGGGGGCGCTCCACTTCACGATTAATTTAAATCTAGCACTCCCCTTCCATTTTACTATTTTATATATATATATTTTTTCTCTCTTTCATTAAGCCAGCTTTTAGAAACCGTTTTACTCTAAATACTTCCTGGTAATTCTAGGTGCTGTAAGCTGTTCGTGCCTTTATTCCACCAGGGCGCGATCTTCTCACAAACTTGAAGACTGTCACTCCCCATTCACGTTTTACAACTTATTGTTAATGATAAAGAGACAGCTTTTTACACACAGTTTTAAACAAAGTACTGATATTATTCCTCTTCAACTGACCGCTTTGTTTTCTATGCAAAAACCACTTCGCCACAGAAGACTCGATATTATTGGCATAGCAAGTTCTGCTCTTCTCCTTTCAAAACTTGCTAAAAGCTGTATTTAAAAGAACAGATTGGCCGGGGTAATTCACACCCTTCAATGCCAGCTTAATGTTTAGGTTAGTGGGAATCACAGAGGAATTAGGGATGGAAACTTCTTTGCTGGTGGTAGAAGCGGTCTGGTGAATTTTTAGAGAGAAGAGGCCGTCGATGTTTGAATGTAGAAAATTGTTCTGGCTGCAGCCTGCAGTATGGACTTGTTGGTGTGTGTAGCTCCCAGTGTTCTGACAGCGCAACGTTTTGGGGAAGCATGTGATTCAGCAGCTACCAGTGGGCTTCGTGCGGCGGAGATTTTGTGGCTGTTAGCGGAGTTGATAACAGAGGGTCGTTAAGAGAAGCCTGCATGCAGTAGGCAAAGGAGTAATGTTTGCCGGCGGGGGACGTGCGGCGATTAACCTGTGCGGTAGTGAAAAGGAGTTAAAGAGAAGGAAGTGTGCGGATGCGGAAAGAATGGAATAATTGTGGTAGGCTGCCGGCTGAGTAGTTTGGTGAATGTTTGGTGTGGGTCCGGCGCTGCCGATTGGATGGTGGTGCTGCAGTGTGAGTCAGATAAAAAAAAAAAAAAAACCAGGAGTAGGATCCAATGGGACTAACTGGCATGTATAGACGCGTGTAATGCAAAAGGGCTGTTTTTGGTCACATCTCTCGCTTACGGCCGTACCACCCTGAACACGCCCGATCTCATCTGATCTTGGAAGCTAAGCAGGGTTGGGTCTGGTCAGTACTTGGATAGGTGACCACCTGGGAATACCAGGTGCTGTAAGCTTTTCTCACTTTTACTTTATACAGGGGGCGCTCCACTTCACGATTAATTTAAATCTAGCACTCCCCTTCCATTTTACTATTTTATATATATATATATTTTTCTCTCATTCATAAAGGCAGCTTTTAGAAACCGTTTTACTCTAAATACTTCCTGGTAATTCTAGGTGCTGTAAGCTGTTCGTGCCTTTATTCCACCAGGGCGCGATCTTCTCACAAACTTGAAGACTGTCACTCCCCATTCACGTTTTACAACTTATTGTTAATGATAAAGAGACAGCTTTTTACACACAGTTTTAAACAAAGTACTGATATTATTCCTCTTCAACTGACCGCTTTGTTTTCTATGCAAAAACCACCTTGCCACAGAAGCCTCGATATTATTGGCATAGCAAGTTCTGCTCTTCTCCTTTCAAAACTTGCTAAAAGCTGTATTTAAAAGAACAGATTGGCCGGGGTAATTCACACCCTTCAATGCCAGCTTAATGTTTAGGTTAGTGGGAATCACAGAGGAATTAGGGATGGAAACTTCTTTGCTGGTGGTAGAAGCGGTCTGGTGAATTTTTAGAGAGAAGAGGCCATCGATGTTTGAATGTAGAAAATTGTTCTGGCTGCAGCCTGCAGTATGGACTTGTTGGTGTGTGTAGCTCCCAGTGTTCTGACAGCGCAACGTTTTGGGGAAGCATGTGATTCAGCAGCTACCAGTGGGCTTCGTGCGGCGGAGATTTTGTGGCTGTTAGCGGAGTTGATAACAGAGGGTCGTTAAGAGAAGCCTGCATGCAGTAGGCAAAGGAGTAATGTTTGCTGGCGGGGGACGTGCGGCGATTAACCTGTGCGGTAGTGAAAAGGAGTTAAAGAGAAGGAAGTGTGCGGATGCGGAAAGAATGGAATAATTGTGGTAGGCTGCCGGCTGAGTAGTTTGGTGAATGTTTGGTGTGGTTCCGGCGTTGCCGATTGGATGGTGGGGCTGCATTGAGAGTCAGATAAAAAAAAAAAAAAAAACCAGGAGTAGGATCCAATGGGACCAACTGGCATGTATAGAGGCGTGTAATGCAAAAGGGCTGTTTTTGGTAGTGTCTCTCGCTTATGGCCATACCACCCTGAACACGCCCGATCTTGTCTGATCTCGGAAGCTAAGCAGGGTAGGGTCTGGTTAGTACTTGGATGGGAGACCACCTGGGAATACCAGGTGCTGTAAGCTTTTCTCACTTTTACTTTATACAGGGGGCGCTCCACTTCACGATTAATTTAAATCTATCACTCCCCTTCCATTTTACTATTTTATATATATATTTTTTTTTTTCTCTCATTCATAAAGGCAGCTTTTACGCACCGTTTTACTCAAAATACTTCCTGGTAATTCTAGGTGCTGTAAGCTGTTCGTGCCTTTATTCCACCAGGGCACGATCTTCTCACAAACTTGAAGACTGTCACTCCCCATTCACGTTTTACAACTTATTGTTAATGATAAAGAGACAGCTTTTTACACACAGTTTTAAACAAAGTACTGATATTATTCCTCTTCAACTGACCGCTTTGTTTTCTATGCAAAAACCACTTCGCCACAGAAGACTCGATATTATTGGCATAGCAAGTTCTGCTCTTCTCCTTTCAAAACTTGCTAAAAGCTGTATTTAAAAGAACAGATTGGCCGGGGTAATTCACACCCTTCAATGCCAGCTTAATGTTTAGGTTAGTGGGAATCACAGAGGAATTAGGGATGGAAACTTCTTTGCTGGTGGTAGAAGCGGTCTGGTGAATTTTTAGAGAGAAGAGGCCGTCGATGTTTGAATGTAGAAAATTGTTCTGGCTGCAGCCTGCAGTATGGACTTGTTGGTGTGTGTAGCTCCCAGTGTTCTGACAGCGCAACGTTTTGGGGAAGCATGTGATTCAGCAGCTACCAGTGGGCTTCGTGCGGCGGAGATTTTGTGGCTGTTAGCGGAGTTGATAACAGAGGGTCGTTAAGAGAAGCCTGCATGCAGTAGGCAAAGGAGTAATGTTTGCCGGCGGGGGACGTGCGGCGATTAACCTGTGCGGTAGTGAAAAGGAGTTAAAGAGAAGGAAGTGTGCGGATGCGGAAAGAATGGAATAATTGTGGTAGGCTGCCGGCTGAGTAGTTTGGTGAATGTTTGGTGTGGGTCCGGCGCTGCCGATTGGATGGTGGTGCTGCAGTGTGAGTCAGATAAAAAAAAAAAAAAAACCAGGAGTAGGATCCAATGGGACTAACTGGCATGTATAGACGCGTGTAATGCAAAAGGGCTGTTTTTGGTCGCATCTCTCGCTTACGGCCGTACCACCCTGAACACGCCCGATCTCATCTGATCTTGGAAGCTAAGCAGGGTTGGGTCTGGTCAGTACTTGGATAGGTGACCACCTGGGAATACCAGGTGCTGTAAGCTTTTCTCACTTTTACTTTATACAGGGGGCGCTCCACTTCACGATTAATTTAAATCTAGCACTCCCCTTCCATTTTACTATTTTATATATATATATATTTTTCTCTCATTCATAAAGGCAGCTTTTAGAAACCGTTTTACTCTAAATACTTCCTGGTAATTCTAGGTGCTGTAAGCTGTTCGTGCCTTTATTCCACCAGGGCGCGATCTTCTCACAAACTTGAAGACTGTCACTCCCCATTCACGTTTTACAACTTATTGTTAATGATAAAGAGACAGCTTTTTACACACAGTTTTAAACAAAGTACTGATATTATTCCTCTTCAACTGACCGCTTTGTTTTCTATGCAAAAACCACTTCGCCACAGAAGCCTCGATATTATTGGCATAGCAAGTTCTGCTCTTCTCCTTTCAAAACTTGCTAAAAGCTGTATTTAAAAGAACAGATTGGCCGGGGTAATTCACACCCTTCAATGCCAGCTTAATGTTTAGGTTAGTGGGAATCACAGAGGAATTAGGGATGGAAACTTCTTTGCTGGTGGTAGAAGCGGTCTGGTGAATTTTTAGAGAGAAGAGGCCGTCGATGTTTGAATGTAGAAAATTGTTCTGGCTGCAGCCTGCAGTATGGACTTGGTGTGTGTAGCTCCCAGTGTTCTGACAGCGCAACGTTTTGGGGAAGCATGTGATTCAGCAGCTACCAGTGGGCTTCGTGCGGCGGAGATTTTGTGGCTGTTAGCGGAGTTGATAACAGAGGGTCTTTAAGAGAAGCCTGCATGCAGTAGGCAAAGGAGTAATGTTTGCTGGCGGGGGATGTGCGGCGATTAACCTGTGCGGTAGTGAAAAGGAGTTAAAGAGAAGGAAGTGTGCGGATGCGGAAAGAATGGAATAATTGTGGTAGGCTGCCGGCTGAGTAGTTTGGTGAATGTTTGGTGTGGTTCCGGCGTTGCCGATTGGATGGTGGGGCTGCATTGAGAGTCAGATAAAAAAAAAAAAAAAAACCAGGAGTAGGATCCAATGAGACCAACTGGCATGTATAGAGGCGTGTAATGCAAAAGGGCTGTTTTTGGTAGTGTCTCTCGCTTATGGCCATACCACCCTGAACACGCCCGATCTTGTCTGATCTCAGAAGCTAAGCAGGGTAGGGTCTGGTTAGTACTTGGATGGGAGACCACCTGGGAATACCAGGTGCTCTAAGCTTTTCTCACTTTTACTTTATACAGGGGGCGCTCCACTTCACGATTAATTTAAATCTATCACTCCCCTTCCATTTTACTATTTTATATATATATATTTTTTTTTCTCTCATTCATAAAGGCAGCTTTTACGCACCGTTTTACTCAAAATACTTCCTGGTAATTCTAGGTGCTGTAAGCTGTTCGTGCCTTTATTCCACCAGGGCACGATCGTCTCACAAACTTGAAGACTGTCACTCCCCATTCACGTTTTACAACTTATTGTTAATGATAAAGAGACAGCTTTTTACACACAGTTTTAAACAAAGTACTGATATTATTCCTCTTCAACTGACCGCTTTGTTTTCTATGCAAAAACCACTTCGCCACAGAAGACTCGATATTATTGGCATAGCAAGTTCTGCTCTTCTCCTTTCAAAACTTGCTAAAAGCTGTATTTAAAAGAACAGATTGGCCGGGGTAATTCACACCCTTCAATGCCAGCTTAATGTTTAGGTTAGTGGGAATCACAGAGGAATTAGGGATGGAAACTTCTTTGCTGGTGGTAGAAGCGGTCTGGTGAATTTTTAGAGAGAAGAGGCCGTCGATGTTTGAATGTAGAAAATTGTTCTGGCTGCAGCCTGCAGTATGGACTTGTTGGTGTGTGTAGCTCCCAGTGTTCTGACAGCGCAACGTTTTGGGGAAGCATGTGATTCAGCAGCTACCAGTGGGCTTCGTGCGGCGGAGATTTTGTGGCTGTTAGCGGAGTTGATAACAGAGGGTCGTTAAGAGAAGCCTGCATGCAGTAGGCAAAGGAGTAATGTTTGCCGGCGGGGGACGTGCGGCGATTAACCTGTGCGGTAGTGAAAAGGAGTTAAAGAGAAGGAAGTGTGCGGATGCGGAAAGAATGGAATAATTGTGGTAGGCTGCCGGCTGAGTAGTTTGGTGAATGTTTGGTGTGGGTCCGGCGCTGCCGATTGGATGGTGGTGCTGCAGTGTGAGTCAGATAAAAAAAATAAAAAAAACCAGGAGTAGGATCCAATGGGACTAACTGGCATGTATAGACGCGTGTAATGCAAAAGGGCTGTTTTTGGTCGCATCTCTCGCTTACGGCCGTACCACCCTGAACACGCCTGATCTCATCTGATCTTGGAAGCTAAGCAGGGTAGGGTCTGGTCAGTACTTGGATAGGTGACCACCTGGGGATACCAGGTGCTGTAAGCTTTTCTCACTTTTACTTTATACAGGGGGCGCTCCACTTCACGATTAATTTAAATCTATCACTCCCCTTCCATTTTACTATTTTATATATATATATATATTTTTCTCTCATTCATAAAGGCAGCTTTTACACACCGTTTTACTCTAAATACTTCCTGGTAATTCTAGGTGCTGTAAGCTGTTCGTGCCTTTATTCCACCAGGGCGCGATCTTCTCACAAACTTGAAAACTGTCACTCCCCATTCACGTTTTACAACTTATTGTTAATGATAAAGAGACAGCTTTTTACACACAGTTTTAAACAAAGTACTGATATTATTCCTCTTCAACTGACCGCTTTGTTTTCTATGCAAAAACCACTTCGCCACAGAAGCCTCGATATTATTGGCATAGCAAGTTCTGCTCTTCTCCTTTCAAAATTTGCTAAAAGCTGTATTTAAAAGAACAGATTGGCCGGGGTAATTCACACCCTTCAATGCCAGCTTAATGTTTAGGTTAGTGGGAATCACAGAGGAATTAGGGATGGAAACTTCTTTGCTGGTGGTAGAAGCGGTCTGGTGAATTTTTAGAGAGAAGAGGCCATCGATGTTTGAATGTAGAAAATTGTTCTGGCTGCAGCCTGCAGTATGGACTTGTTGGTGTGTGTAGCTCCCAGTGTTCTGACAGCGCAACGTTTTGGGGAAGCATGTGATTCAGCAGCTACCAGTGGGCTTCGTGCGGCGGAGATTTTGTGGCTGTTAGCGGAGTTGATAACAGAGGGTCGTTAAGAGAAGCCTGCATGCAGTAGGCAAAGGAGTAATGTTTGCTGGCGGGGGACGTGCGGCGATTAACCTGTGCGGTAGTGAAAAGGAGTTAAAGAGAAGGAAGTGTGCGGATGCGGAAAGAATGGAATAATTGTGGTAGGCTGCCGGCTGAGTAGTTTGGTGAATGTTTGGTGTGGGTCCGGCGTTGCCGATTGGATGGTGGGGCTGCAGTGTGAGTCACATAAAAAAAAAAAAAAAAACCAGGAGTAGGATCCAATGGGACCAACTGGCATGTATAGAGGCGTGTAATGCAAAAGGGCTGTTTTTGGTAGTATCTCTCGCTTACGGCCATACCACCCTGAACACGCCCGATCTCGTCTGATCTCGGAAGCTAAGCAGCATAGGGTCTGGTTAGTACTTGGATGGGAGACCACCTGGGAATACCAGGTGCTGTAAGCTTTTCTCACTTTTACTTTATACAGGGGGCGCTCCACTTCACGATTAATTTAAATCTATTACTCCCCTTCCATTTTACTATTTTATATATATATTTTTATTTTCTCTCTTTCATAAAGGCAGCTTTTACACACCGTTTTACTCTAAATACTGCCTGGTAATTCTAGGTGCTGTAAGCTCTTCGTGCCTTTATTCCACCAGGGCGCGATCTTCTCACAAACTTGAAGACTGTCACTCCCCATTCACGTTTTACAACTTATTGTTAATGATAAAGAGACAGCTTTTTACACACAGTTTTAAACAAAGTACTGATATTATTCCTCTTCAACTGACCGCTTTGTTTTCTATGCAAAAACCACTTCGCCACAGAAGACTCGATATTATTGGCATAGCAAGTTCTGCTCTTCTCCTTTCAAAACTTGCTAAAAGCTGTATTTAAAAGAACAGATTGGCCGGGGTAATTCACACCCTTCAATGCCAGCTTAATGTTTAGGTTAGTGGGAATCACAGAGGAATTAGGGATGGAAACTTCTTTGCTGGTGGTAGAAGCGGTCTGGTGAATTTTTAGAGAGAAGAGGCCGTCGATGTTTGAATGTAGAAAATTGTTCTGGCTGCAGCCTGCAGTATGGACTTGTTGGTGTGTGTAGCTCCCAGTGTTCTAACAGCGCGACGTTTTGGGGAAGCATGTGATTCAGCAGCTACCAGTGGGCTTCGTGCGGCGGAGATTTTGTGGCTGTTAGCCGAGTTGATAACAGAGGGTCGTTAAGAGAAGCCTGCATGCAGTAGGCAAAGGAGTAATGTTTGCCGGCGGGGGACGTGCGGCGATTAACCTGTGCGGTAGTGAAAAGGAGTTAAAAAGAAGGAAGTGTGCGGATGCGGAAAGAATGGAATAATTGTGGTAGGCTGCCGGCTGAGTAGTTTGGTGAATGTTTGGTGTGGGTCCGGCGCTGCCGATTGGATGGTGGGGCTGTAGTGTGAGTCAGATAAAAAAAAAAAAAAAGAACATTAGTAGGATCCAATGGGACCAACTGGCATGTATAGAGGCGTGTAACGCAAAAGGGCTGTTTTTGGTAGCATCTCTCGCTTACGGCCATACCACCATGAACACGCCCGATCTCGTCTGATCTTGGAAGCCAAGCAGGGTAGGGTCTGGTTAGTACTTGGATGGGAGACCTCCTGGGAATACCAGGTGCTGTAAGCTTTTCTCACTTTTACTTTATACAGGGGGCGCTCCACTTCACGATTAATTTAAATCTATCACTCCCCTTCCATTTTACTATTTTATATATATATATATATTTTTCTCTCATTCATAAAGGCAGCTTTTACACACCGTTTTACTCTAAATACTTCCTGGTAATTCTAGGTGCTGTAAGCTGTTCGTGCCTTTATTCCACCAGGGCGCGATCTTCTCACAAACTTGAAAACTGTCACTCCCCATTCACGTTTTACAACTTATTGTTAATGATAAAGAGACAGCTTTTTACACACAGTTTTAAACAAAGTACTGATATTATTCCTCTTCAACTGACCGCTTTGTTTTCTATGCAAAAACCACTTCGCCACAGAAGCCTCGATATTATTGGCATAGCAAGTTCTGCTCTTCTCCTTTCGAAACTTGCTAAAAGCTGTATTTAAAAGAACAGATTGGCCGGGGTAATTCACACCCTTCAATGCCAGCTTAATGTTTAGGTTAGTGGGAATCACAGAGGAATTAGGGATGGAAACTTCTTTGCTTGTGGTAGAAGCGGTCTGGTGAATTTTTAGAGAGAAGAGGCCGTCGATGTTTGAATGTAGAAAATTGTTCTGGCTGCAGCCTGCAGTATGGACTTGTTGGTGTGTGTAGCTCCCAGTGTTCTGACAGCGCAACGTTTTGGGGAAGCATGTGATTCAGCAGCTACCAGTGGGCTTCGTGCGGCGGAGATTTTGTGGCTGTTAGCGGAGTTGATAACAGAGGGTCGTTAAGAGAAGCCTGCATGCAGTAGGCAAAGGAGTAATGTTTGCCGGCGGGGGACGTGCGGCGATTAACCTGTGCGGTAGTGAAAAGGAGTTAAAGAGAAGGAAGTGTGCGGATGCGGAAAGAATGGAATAATTGTGGTAGGCTGCCGGCTGAGTAGTTTGGTGAATGTTTGGTGTGGGTCCGGCGCTGCCGATTGGATGGTGGTGCTGCAGTGTGAGTCAAATAAAAAAAAAAAAAAAAACCAGGAGTAGGATCCAATGGGACTAACTGGCATGTATAGACGCGTGTAATGCAAAAGGGCTGTTTTTGGTCGCATCTCTCGCTTACGGCCGTACCACCCTGAACACGCCCGATCTCATCTGATCTTGGAAGCTAAGCAGGGTAGGGTCTGGTCAGTACTTGGATAGGTGACCACCTGGGAATACCAGGTGCTGTAAGCTTTTCTCACTTTTACTTTATACAGGGGGCGCTCCACTTCACGATTAATTTAAATCTAGCACTCCCCTTCCATTTTACTATTTTATATATATATATATTTTTCTCTCATTCATAAAGGCAGCTTTTAGAAACCGTTTTACTCTAAATACTTCCTGGTAATTCTAGTTGCTGTAAGCTGTTCGTGCCTTTATTCCACCAGGGCGCGATCTTCTCACAAACTTGAAGACTGTCACTCCCCATTCACGTTTTACAACTTATTGTTAATGATAAAGAGACAGCTTTTTACACACAGTTTTAAACAAAGTACTGATATTATTCCTCTTCAACTGACCGCTTTGTTTTCTATGCAAAAACCACTTCGCCACAGAAGCCTCGATATTATTGGCATAGCAAGTTCTGCTCTTCTCCTTTCAAAATTTGCTAAAAGCTGTATTTAAAAGAACAGATTGGCCGGGGTAATTCACACCCTTCAATGCCAGCTTAATGTTTAGGTTAGTGGGAATCACAGAGGAATTAGGGATGGAAACTTCTTTGCTGGTGGTAGAAGCGGTCTGGTGAATTTTTAGAGAGAAGAGGCCATCGATGTTTGAATGTAGAAAATTGTTCTGGCTGCAGCCTGCAGTATGGACTTGTTGGTGTGTGTAGCTCCCAGTGTTCTGACAGCGCAACGTTTTGGGGAAGCATGTGATTCAGCAGCTACCAGTGGGCTTCGTGCGGCGGAGATTTTGTGGCTGTTAGCGGAGTTGATAACAGAGGGTCGTTAAGAGAAGCCTGCATGCAGTAGGCAATGGAGTAATGTTTGCTGGCGGGGGACGTGCGGCGATTAACCTGTGCGGTAGTGAAAAGGAGTTAAAGAGAAGGAAGTGTGCGGATGCGGAAAGAATGGAATAATTGTGGTAGGCTGCCGGCTGAGTAGTTTGGTGAATGTTTGGTGTGGGTCCGGCGTTGCCGATTGGATGGTGGGGCTGCAGTGTGAGTCACATAAAAAAAAAAAAAAAAAAACAGGAGTAGGATCCAATGGGACCAACTGGCATGTATAGAGGCGTGTAATGCAAAAGGGCTGTTTTTGGTAGTATCTCTCGCTTACGGCCATACCACCCTGAACACGCCCGATCTCGTCTGATCTCGGAAGCTAAGCAGCATAGGGTCTGGTTAGTACTTGGATGGGAGACCACCTGGGAATACCAGGTGCTGTAAGCTTTTCTCACTTTTACTTTATACAGGGGGCGCTCCACTTCACGATTAATTTAAATCTATTACTCCCCTTCCATTTTACTATTTTATATATATATTTTTATTTTCTCTCTTTCATAAAGGCAGCTTTTACACACCGTTTTACTCTAAATACTGCCTGGTAATTCTAGGTGCTGTAAGCTCTTCGTGCCTTTATTCCACCAGGGCGCGATCTTCTCACAAACTTGAAGACTGTCACTCCCCATTCACGTTTTACAACTTATTGTTAATGATAAAGAGACAGCTTTTTACACACAGTTTTAAACAAAGTACTGATATTATTCCTCTTCAACTGACCGCTTTGTTTTCTATGCAAAAACCACTTCGCCACAGAAGACTCGATATTATTGGCATAGCAAGTTCTGCTCTTCACCTTTCAAAACTTGCTAAAAGCTGTATTTAAAAGAACAGATTGGCCGGGGTAATTCACACCCTTCAATGCCAGCTTAATGTTTAGGTTAGTGGGAATCACAGAGGAATTAGGGATGGAAACTTCTTTGCTGGTGGTAGAAGCGGTCTGGTGAATTTTTAGAGAGAAGAGGCCGTCGATGTTTGAATGTAGAAAATTGTTCTGGCTGCAGCCTGCAGTATGGACTTGTTGGTGTGTGTAGCTCCCAGTGTTCTAACAGCGCGACGTTTTGGGGAAGCATGTGATTCAGCAGCTACCAGTGGGCTTCGTGCGGCGGAGATTTTGTGGCTGTTAGCCGAGTTGATAACAGAGGGTCGTTAAGAGAAGCCTGCATGCAGTAGGCAAAGGAGTAATGTTTGCCGGCGGGGGACGTGCGGCGATTAACCTGTGCGGTAGTGAAAAGGAGTTAAAAAGAAGGAAGTGTGCGGATGCGGAAAGAATGGAATAATTGTGGTAGGCTGCCGGCTGAGTAGTTTGGTGAATGTTTGGTGTGGGTCCGGCGCTGCCGATTGGATGGTGGGGCTGTAGTGTGAGTCAGATAAAAAAAAAAAAAAAGAACATTAGTAGGATCCAATGGGACCAACTGGCATGTATAGAGGCGTGTAACGCAAAAGGGCTGTTTTTGGTAGCATCTCTCGCTTACGGCCATACCACCCTGAACACGCCCGATCTCGTCTGATCTTGGAAGCCAAGCAGGGTAGGGTCTGGTTAGTACTTGGATGGGAGACCTCCTGGGAATACCAGGTGCTGTAAGCTTTTCTCACTTTTACTTTATACAGGGGGCGCTCCACTTCACGATTAATTTAAATCTATCACTCCCCTTCCATTTTACTATTTTATATATATATATATATTTTTCTCTCATTCATAAAGGCAGCTTTTACACACCGTTTTACTCTAAATACTTCCTGGTAATTCTAGGTGCTGTAAGCTGTTCGTGCCTTTATTCCACCAGGGCGCGATCTTCTCACAAACTTGAAAACTGTCACTCCCCATTCACGTTTTACAACTTATTGTTAATGATAAAGAGACAGCTTTTTACACACAGTTTTAAACAAAGTACTGATATTATTCCTCTTCAACTGACCGCTTTGTTTTCTATGCAAAAACCACTTCGCCACAGAAGCCTCGATATTATTGGCATAGCAAGTTCTGCTCTTCTCCTTTCAAAACTTGCTAAAAGCTGTATTTAAAAGAACAGATTGGCCGGGGTAATTCACACCCTTCAATGCCAGCTTAATGTTTAGGTTAGTGGGAATCACAGAGGAATTAGGGATGGAAACTTCTTTGCTGGTGGTAGAAGCGGTCTGGTGAATTTTTAGAGAGAAGAGGCCGTCGATGTTTGAATGTAGAAAATTGTTCTGGCTGCAGCCTGCAGCATGGACTTGTTCGTGTGTGTAGCTCCCAGTGTTCTGACAGCGCAACGTTTTGGGGAATCATGTGATTCAGCAGCTACCAGTGGGCTTCGTGCGGCGGAGATTTTGTGGCTGTTAGCGGAGTTGATAACAGAGGGTCGTTAAGAGAAGCCTGCATGCAGTAGGCAAAGGAGTAATGTTTGCTGGCGGGGGACGTGCGGCGATTAACCTGTGCGGTAGTGAAAAGGAGTTAAAGAGAAGGAAGTGTGCGGATGCGGAAAGAATGGAATAATTGTGGTAGGCTGCCGGCTGAGTAGTTTGGTGAATGTTTGGTGTGGGTCCGGCGTTGCCGATTGGATGGTGGGGCTGCAGTGTGAGTCACATAAAAAAAAAAAAAAAAACCAGGAGTAGGATCCAATGGGACCAACTGGCATGTATAGAGGCGTGTAATGCAAAAGGGCTGTTTTTGGTAGCGTCTCTCGCTTATGGCCATACCACCCTGAACACGCCCGATCTCGTCTGATCTCGGAAGCTAATCAGCGTAGGGTCTGGTTAGTACTTGGATGGGAGACCACCTGGGAATACCAGGTGCTGTAAGCTTTTCTCACTTTTACTTTATACAGGGGGCGCTCCACTTCACGATTAATTTAAATCTAGCACTCCCCTTCCATTTTACTATTTTATATATATATATTTTTTTCTCTCATTCATAAAGGCAGCTTTTAGAAACCGTTTTACTCTAAATACTTCCTGGTAATTCTAGGTGCTGTAAGCTGTTCGTGCCTTTATTCCACCAGGGCGCGATCTTCTCACAAACTTGAAGACTGTCACTCCCCATTCACGTTTTACAACTTATTGTTAATGATAAAGAGACAGCTTTTTACACACAGTTTTAAACAAAGTACTGATATTATTCCTCTTCAACTGACCGCTTTGTTTTCTATGCAAAAACCACTTCGCCACAGAAGCCTCGATATTATTGGCATAGCAAGTTCTGCTCTTCTCCTTTCAAAACTTGCTAAAAGCTGTATTTAAAAGAACAGATTGGCCGGGGTAATTCACACCCTTCAATGCCAGCTTAATGTTTAGGTTAGTGGGAATCACAGAGGAATTAGGGATGGAAACTTCTTTGCTGGTGGTAGAAGCGGTCTGGTGAATTTTTAGAGAGAAGAGGCCATCGATGTTTGAATGTAGAAAATTGTTCTGGCTGCAGCCTGCAGTATGGACTTGTTGGTGTGTGTAGCTCCCAGTGTTCTGACAGCGCAACGTTTTGGGGAAGCATGTGATTCAGCAGCTACCAGTGGGCTTCGTGCGGCGGAGATTTTGTGGCTGTTAGCGGAGTTGATAACAGAGGGTCGTTAAGAGAAGCCTGCATGCAGTAGGCAAAGGAGTAATGTTTGCTGGCGGGGGACGTGCGGCGATTAACCTGTGCGGTAGTGAAAAGGAGTTAAAGAGAAGGAAGTGTGCGGATGCGGAAAGAATGGAATAATTGTGGTAGGCTGCCGGCTGAGTAGTTTGGTGAATGTTTGGTGTGGGTCCGGCGTTGCCGATTGGATGGTGGGGCTGCAGTGTGAGTCACATAAAAAAAAAAAAAAAAACCAGGAGTAGGATCCAATGGGACCAACTGGCATGTATAGAGGCGTGTAATGCAAAAGGGCTGTTTTTGGTAGCATCTCTCGCTTACGGCCATACCACCCTGAACACGCCCGATCTCGTCTGATCTCGGAAGCTAAGCAGCGTAGGGTCTGGTTAGTACTTGGATGGGAGACCCCCTGGGAATACCAGGTGCTGTAAGCTTTTCTCACTTTTACTTTATACAGGGGGCGCTCGACTTCACGATTAATTTAAATCTATTACTCCCCTTCCATTTTACTATTTTATATATATATTTTTATTTTCTCTCTTTCATAAAGGCAGCTTTTACACACCGTTTTACTCTAAATACTGCCTGGTAATTCTAGGTGCTGTAAGCTCTTCGTGCCTTTATTCCACCAGGGCGCGATCTTCTCACAAACTTGAAAACTGTCACTCCCCATTCACGTTTTACAACTTATTGTTAATGATAAAGAGACAGCTTTTTACACACAGTTTTAAACAAAGTACTGATATTATTCCTCTTCAACTGACCGCTTTGTTTTCTATGCAAAAACCACTTCGCCACAGAAGCCTCGATATTATTGGCATAGCAAGTTCTGCTCTTCTCCTTTCGAAACTTGCTAAAAGCTGTATTTAAAAGAACAGATTGGCCGGGGTAATTCACACCCTTCAATGCCAGCTTAATGTTTAGGTTAGTGGGAATCACAGAGGAATTAGGGATGGAAACTTCTTTGCTGGTGGTAGAAGCGGTCTGGTGAATTTTTAGAGAGAAGAGGCCGTCGATGTTTGAATGTAAAAAATTGTTCTGGCTGCAGCCTGCAGTATGGACTTGTTGGTGTGTGTAGCTCCCAGTGTTCTGACAGCGCGACGTTTTGGGGAAGCATGTGATTCAGCAGCTACCAGTGGGCTTCGTGCGGCGGAGATTTTGTGGCTGTTAGCGGAGTTGATAACAGAGGGTCGTTAAGAGAAGCCTGCATGCAGTAGGCAAAGGAGTAATGTTTGCCGGCGGGGGACGTGCGGCGATTAACCTGTGCGGTAGTGAAAAGGAGTTAAAAAGAAGGAAGTGTGCGGATGCGGAAAGAATGGAATAATTGTGGTAGGCTGCCGGCTGAGTAGTTTGGTGAATGTTTGGTGTGGGTCCGGCGCTGCCGATTGGATGGTGGGGCTGCAGTGTGAGTCAGATAAAAAAAAAAAAAAGAACATTAGTAGGATCCAATGGGACCAACTGGCATGTATAGAGGCGTGTAATGCAAAAGGGCTGTTTTTGGTAGCATCTCTCGCTTACGGCCATACCACCCTGAACACGCCTGATCTTGGAAGCTAAGCAGGGTAGGGTCTGGTTAGTACTTGGATGGGAGACTTCCTGGGAATACCAGGTGCTGTAAGCTTTTCTCACTTTTACTTTATACAGGGGGCGCTCCACTTCACGATTAATTTAAATCTATCACTCCCCTTCCATTTTACTATTTTATATATATATATTTTTTTTTCTCTCATTCATAAAGGCAGCTTTTAGAAACCGTTTTACTCTAAATACTTCCTGGTAATTCTAGGTGCTGTAAGCTGTTCGTGCCTTTATTCCACCAGGGCGCGATCTTCTCACAAACTTGAAGACTGTCACTCCCCATTCACGTTTTACAACTTATTGTTAATGATAAAGAGACAGCTTTTTACACACAGTTTTAAACAAAGTACTGATATAATTCCTCTTCAACTCACCGCTTTGTTTTCTATGCAAAAACCACTTCGCCACAGAAGACTCGATATTATTGGCATAGCAAGTTCTGCTCTTCTCCTTTCAAAACTTGCTAAAAGCTGTATTTAAAAGAACAGATTGGCCGGGGTAATTCACACCCTTCAATGCCAGCTTAATGTTTAGGTTAGTGGGAATCACAGAGGAATTAGGGATGGAAACTTCTTTGCTGGTGGTAGAAGCGGTCTGGTGAATTTTTAGAGAGAAGAGGCCGTCGATGTTTGAATGTAGAAAATTGTTCTGGCTGCAGCCTGCAGTATGGACTTGTTGGTGTGTGTAGCTCCCAGTGTTCTGACAGCGCGACGTTTTGGGGAAGCATGTGATTCAGCAGCTACCAGTGGGCTTCGTGCGGCGGAGATTTTGTGGCTGTTAGCGGAGTTGATAACAGAGGGTCGTTAAGAGAAGCCTGCATGCAGTAGGCAAAGGAGTAATGTTTGCCGGCGGGGGACATGCGGCGATAAACCTGTGCGGTAGTGAAAAGGAGTTAAAAAGAAGGAAGTGTGCGGATGCGGAAAGAATGGAATAATTGTGGTAGGCTGCCGGCTGAGTAGTTTGGTGAATGTTTGGTGTGGGTCCGGCGCTGCCGATTGGATGGTGGGGCTGCAGTGTGAGTCAGATAAAAAAAAAAAAAAAACCAGGAGTAGGATCCAATGGGACTAACTGGCATGTATAGACGCGTGTAATGCAAAAGGGGTGTTTTTGGTCACGTCTCTCGCTTACGGCCATACCACCCTAAACACGCCCGATCTCATCCGATCTCGGATGCCAAGCAGCGTAGGGTCTGGTCAGTACTTGGATGGGAGACCTCCTGGGAATACCAGGTGCTGTAAGCTTTTCTCACTTTTACTTTATACAGGGGGCGCTCCACTTCACGATTAATTTAAATCTATCACTCCCCTTCCATTTTACTATTTTATATATATATATATTTTTCTCTCATTCAAAAAGGCAGCTTTTAGAAACCGTTTTACTCTAAATACTTCCTGGTAATTCTAGGTGCTGTAAGCTGTTCGTGCCTTTATTCCACCAGGGCGCGATCTTCTCACAAACTTGAAGACTGTCACTCCCCATTCACGTTTTACAACTTATTGTTAATGATAAAGAGACAGCTTTTTACACACAGTTTTAAACAAAGTACTGATATTATTCCTCTTCAACTGACCGCTTTGTTTTCTATGCAAAAACCACTTCGCCACAGAAGACTCGATATTATTGGCATAGCAAGTTCTGCTCTTCTCCTTTCAAAACTTGCTAAAAGCTGTATTTAAAAGAACAGATTGGCCGGGGTAATTCACACCCTTCAATGCCAGCTTAATGTTTAGGTTAGTGGGAATCACAGAGGAATTAGGGATGGAAACTTCTTTGCTGGTGGTAGAAGCGGTCTGGTGAATTTTTAGAGAGAAGAGGCCGTCGATGTTTGAATGTAGAAAATTGTTCTGGCTGCAGCCTACAGTATGGACTTGTTGGTGTGTGTAGCTCCCAGTGTTCTGACAGCGCGACGTTTTGGGGAAGCATGTGATTCAGCAGCTACCAGTGGGCTTCGTGCGGCGGAGATTTTGTGGCTGTTAGCGGAGTTGATAACAGAGGGTCGTTAAGAGAAGCCTGCATGCAGTAGGCAAAGGAGTAATGTTTGCCGGCGGGGGACGTGCGGCGATTAACCTGTGCGGTAGTGAAAAGGAGTTAAAAAGAAGGAAGTGTGCGGATGCGGAAAGAATGGAATAATTGTGGTAGGCTGCCGGCTGAGTAGTTTGGTGAATGTTTGGTGTGGGTCCGGCGCTGCCGATTGGATGGTGGTGCTGCAGTGTGAGTCAGATAAAAAAAAAAAAAAAACCAGGAGTAGGATCCAATGGGACTAACTGGCATGTATAGACGCGTGTAATGCAAAAGGGCTGTTTTTGGTAGCGTCTCTCACTTATGGCCATACCACCCTGAACACGCCAGATCTCATCCGATCTCGGAAGCCAAGCAGAGTAGGGTCTGGTTAGTACTTGGATGGGAGACCTCCTGGGAATACCAGGTGCTGTAAGCTTTTCTCACTTTTACTTTATACAGGGGGCGCTCCACTTCACGATTAATTTAAATCTATCACTCCCCTTCCATTTTACTATTTTATATATATATATATTTTTCTCTCATTCATAAAGGTAGCTTTTACACACCGTTTTACTCTAAATACTTCCTGGTAATTCTAGGTGCTGTAAGCTGTTCGTGCCTTTATTCCACCAGGGCGCGATCTTCTCACAAACTTGAAGACTGTCACTCCCCATTCACGTTTTACAACTTATTGTTAATGATAAAGAGACAGCTGTTTACACACAGTTTTAAACAAAGTACTGATATTATTCCTCTTCAACTGACCGCTTTGTTTTCTATGCAAAAACCACTTCGCCACAGAAGACTCGATATTATTGGCATAGCAAGTTCTGCTCTTCTCCTTTCAAAACTTGCTAAAAGCTGTATTTAAAAGAACAGATTGGCCGGGGTAATTCACACCCTTCAATGCCAGCTTAATGTTTAGGTTAGTGGGAATCACAGAGGAATTAGGGATGGAAACTTCTTTGCTGGTGGTAGAAGCGGTCTGGTGAATTTTTAGAGAGAAGAGGCCGTCGATGTTTGAATGTAGAAAATTGTTCTGGCTGCAGCCTGCAGTATGGACTTGTTGGTGTGTGTAGCTCCCAGTGTTCTGACAGCGCGACGTTTTGGGGAAGCATGTGATTCAGCAGCTACCAGTGGGCTTCGTGCGGCGGAGATTTTGTGGCTGTTAGCGGAGTTGATAACAGAGGGTCGTTAAGAGAAGCCTGCATGCAGTAGGCAAAGGAGTAATGTTTGCCGGCGGGGGACGTGCGGCGATTAACCTGTGCGGTAGTGAAAAGGAGTTAAAAAGAAGGAAGTGTGCGGATGCGGAAAGAATGGAATAATTGTGGTTGGCTGCTGGCTGAGTAGTTTGGTGAATGTTTGGTGTGGGTCCGGCGCTGCCGATTGGATGGTGGGGCTGCAGTGTGAGTCAGATAAAAAAAAAAAAAACCAGGAGTAGGATCCAATGGGACTAACTGGCATGTATAGACGCGTGTAATGCAAAAGGGGTGTTTTTGGTCACGTCTCTCGCTTATGGCCATACCACCCTAAACACGCCCGATCTCATCCGATCTCGGAAGCCAGGCAGGGTAGGGTCTGGTCAGTACTTGGATGGGAGACCTCCTGGGAATACCAGGTGCTGTAAGCTTTTCTCACTTTTACTTTATACAGGGGGCGCTCCACTTCACGATTAATTTAAATCTATCACTCCCCTTCCATTTTACTATTTTATATATATATATATATATATATATATATATATATATATATATGTATATATATATATATATATATATATGTATATATATATATATATATATATATATATATATATTTTTTTTTTTATTTTTTTTTTTTTCTCTCATTAATAAAGGTAGCTTTTACACACCGTTTTACTCTAAATACTTCCTGGTAATTCTAGGTGCTGTAAGCTGTTCGTGCCTTTATTCCACCAGGGCGCGATCTTCTCACAAACTTGAAAACTGTCACTCCCCATTCACGTTTTACAACTTATTGTTAATGATAAAGAGACAGCTTTTTACACACAGTTTTAAACAAAGTACTGATATTATTCCTCTTCAACTGACCGCTTTGTTTTCTATGCAAAAACCACTTCGCCACAGAAGACTCGATATTATTGGCATAGCAAGTTCTGCTCTTCTCCTTTCAAAACTTGCTAAAAGCTGTATTTAAAAGAACAGATTGGCCCTTCAATGCCAGCTTAATGTTTAGGTTAGTGGGAATCACAGAGGAATTAGGGATGGAAACTTCTTTGCTGGTGGTAGAAGCGGTCTGGTGAATTTTTAGAGAAAAGAGGCCGTCGATGTTTGAATGTAAAAAATTGTTCTGGCTGCAGCCTGCAGTATGGACTTGTTGGTGTGTGTAGCTCCCAGTGTTCTGACAGCGCGACGTTTTGGGGAAACATGTGATTCAGCAGCTACCAGTGGGCTTCGTGCGGCGGAGATTTTGTGGCTGTTAGCGGAGTTGATAACAGAGGGTCGTTAAGAGAAGCCTGCATGCAGTAGGCAAAGGAGTAATGTTTGCCGGCGGGGGACGTGCGGCGATTAACCTGTGCGGTAGTGAAAAGGAGTTAAAAAGAAGGAAGTGTGCGGATGCGGAAAGAATGGAATAATTGTGGTAGGCTGCCGGCTGAGTAGTTTGGTGAATGTTTGGTGTGGGTCCGGCGCTGCCGATTGGATGGTGGTGCTGCAGTGTGAGTCAGATAAAAAAAAAAAAAAAACCAGGAGTAGGATCCAATGGGACTAACTGGCATGTATAGACGCGTGTAATGCAAAAGGGCTGTTTTTGGTAGCGTCTCTCACTTATGGCCATACCACCCTGAACACGCCAGATCTCATCCGATCTCGGAAGTCAAGCAGGGTAGGGTCTGGTTAGTACTTGGATGGGAGACCTCCTGGGAATACCAGGTGCTGTAAGCTTTTCTCACTTTTACTTTATACAGGGGGC
Source organism: Brienomyrus brachyistius (assembly GCF_023856365.1). Classification (NCBI taxonomy): domain Eukaryota; kingdom Metazoa; phylum Chordata; class Actinopteri; order Osteoglossiformes; family Mormyridae; genus Brienomyrus; species Brienomyrus brachyistius. Next base: position 39,096,942 of record NC_064534.1, read on the forward strand.
GCTCCACTTCACGATTAATTTAAATCTATCACTCCCCTTCCATTTTACTATTTTATATATATATATATTTTTCTCTCATTCATAAAGGTAGCTTTTACACACCGTTTTACTCTAAATACTTCCTGGTAATTCAAGGTGCTCTAAGCTGTTCGTGCCTTTATTCCACCAGGGCGCGATCTTCTCACAAACTTGAAGACTGTCACTCCCCATTCACGTTTTACAACTTATTGTTAATGATAAAGAGACAGCTTTTTACACACAGTTTTAAACAAAGTACTGATATTATTCCTCTTCAACTGACCGCTTTGTTTTCTATGCAAAAACCACTTCGCCACAGAAGACTCGATATTATTGGCATAGCAAGTTCTGCTCTTCTCCTTTCAAAACTTGCTAAAAGCTGTATTTAAAAGAACAGATTGGCCGGGGTAATTCACACCCTTCAATGCCAGCTTAATGTTTAGGTTAGTGGGAATCACAGAGGAATTAGGGATGGAAACTTCTTTGCTGGTGGTAGAAGCGGTCTGGTGAATTTTTAGAGAGAAGAGGCCGTCGATGTTTGAATGTAGAAAATTGTTCTGGCTGCAGCCTGCAGTATGGACTTGTTGGTGTGTGTAGCTCCCAGTGTTCTGACAGCGCGACGTTTTGGGGAAGCATGTGATTCAGCAGCTACCAGTGGGCTTCGTGCGGCGGAGATTTTGTGGCTGTTAGCGGAGTTGATAACAGAGGGTCGTTAAGAGAAGCCTGCATGCAGTAGGCAAAGGAGTAATGTTTGCCGGCGGGGGACGTGCGGCGATTAACCTGTGCGGTAGTGAAAAGGAGTTAAAAAGAAGGAAGTGTGCGGATGCGGAAAGAATGGAATAATTGTGGTAGGCTGCCGGCTGAGTAGTTTGGTGAATGTTTGGTGTGGGTCCGGCGCTGCCGATTGGATGGTGGGGCTGCAGTGTGAGTCAGATAAAAAAAAAAAAAAAACAGGAGTAGGATCCAATGGGACTAACTGGCATGTATAGACGCGTGTAATGCAAAAGGGGTGTTTTTGGTCACGTCTCTCGCTTACGGCCATACCACCCTAAACACGCCCGATCTCATCCGATCTCGGATGCCAAGCAGGGTAGGGTCTGGTCAGTACTTGGATGGGAGACCTCCTGGGAATACCAGGTGCTGTAAGCTTTTCTCACTTTTACTTTATACAGGGGGCGCTCCACTTCACGATTAATTTAAATCTATCACTCCCCTTCCATTTTACTATTTTATATATATATATATTTTTCTCTCATTCAAAAAGGCAGCTTTTAGAAACCGTTTTACTCTAAATACTTCCTGGTAATTCTAGGTGCTGTAAGCTGTTCGTGCCTTTATTCCACCAGGGCGCGATCTTCTCACAAACTTGAAGACTGTCACTCCCCATTCACGTTTTACAACTTATTGTTAATGATAAAGAGACAGCTTTTTACACACAGTTTTAAACAAAGTACTGATATTATTCCTCTTCAACTGACCGCTTTGTTTTCTATGCAAAAACCACTTCGCCACAGAAGACTCGATATTATTGGCATAGCAAGTTCTGCTCTTCTCCTTTCAAAACTTGCTAAAAGCTGTATTTAAAAGAACAGATTGTCCGGGGTAATTCACACCCTTCAATGCCAGCTTAATGTTTAGGTTAGTGGGAATCACAGAGGAATTAGGGATGGAAACTTCTTTGCTGGTGGTAGAAGCGGTCTGGTGAATTTTTAGAGAGAAGAGGCCGTCGATGTTTGAATGTAGAAAATTGTTCTGGCTGCAGCCTACAGTATGGACTTGTTGGTGTGTGTAGCTCCCAGTGTTCTGACAGCGCAACGTTTTGGGGAAGCATCTGATTCAGCAGCTACCAGTGGGCTTGGTGCGGCGGAGATTTTGTGGCTGTTAGCGGAGTTGATAACAGAGGGTCGTTAATAGAAGCCTGCATGCAGTAGGCAAAGGAGTAATGTTTGCCGGCGGGGGACGTGCGGCGATTAACCTGTGCGGTAGTGAAAAGGAGTTAAAAAGAAGGAAGTGTGCGGATGCGGAAAGAATGGAATAATTGTGGTAGGCTGCCGGCTGAGTAGTTTGGTGAATGTTTGGTGTGGGTCCGGCGCTGCCGATTGGATGGTGGGGCTGCAGTGTGAGTCAGATAAAAAAAAAAAAAACCAGGAGTAGGATCCAATGGGACTAACTGGCATGTATAGACGCGTGTAATGCAAAAGGGCTGTTTTTGGTCACGTCTCTCGCTTACGGCCATACCACCCTAAACACGCCCGATCTCATCCGATCTCGTAAGCCAAGCAGGGTAGGGTCTGGTCAGTACTTGGATGGGAGACCTCCTGGGAATACCAGGTGCTGTAAGCTTTTCTCACTTTTACTTTATACAGGGGGCGCTCCACTTCACGATTAATTTAAATCTATCACTCCCCTTCCATTTTACTATTTTATATATATATATATTTTTCTCTCATTCAAAAAGGCAGCTTTTAGAAACCGTTTTACTCTAAATACTTCCTGGTAATTCTAGGTGCTGTAAGCTGTTCGTGCCTTTATTCCACCAGGGCGCGATCTTCTCACAAACTTGAAGACTGTCACTCCCCATTCACGTTTTACAACTTATTGTTAATGATAAAGAGACAGCTTTTTACACACAGTTTTAAACAAAGTACTGATATTATTCCTCTTCAACTGACCGCTTTGTTTTCTATGCAAAAACCACTTCGCCACAGAAGACTCGATATTATTGGCATAGCAAGTTCTGCTCTTCTCCTTTCAAAACTTGCTAAAAGCTGTATTTAAAAGAACAGATTGTCCGGGGTAATTCACACCCTTCAATGCCAGCTTAATGTTTAGGTTAGTGGGAATCACAGAGGAATTAGGGATGGAAACTTCTTTGCTGGTGGTAGAAGCGGTCTGGTGAATTTTTAGAGAGAAGAGGCCGTCGATGTTTGAATGTAGAAAATTGTTCTGGCTGCAGCCTACAGTATGGACTTGTTGGTGTGTGTAGCTCCCAGTGTTCTGACAGCGCAATGTTTTGGGGAAGCATCTGATTCAGCAGCTACCAGTGGGCTTGGTGCGGCGGAGATTTTGTGGCTGTTAGCGGAGTTGATAACAGAGGGTCGTTAATAGAAGCCTGCATGCAGTAGGCAAAGGAGTAATGTTTGCCGGCGGGGGACGTGCGGCGATTAACCTGTGCGGTAGTGAAAAGGAGTTAAAAAGAAGGAAGTGTGCGGATGCGGAAAGAATGGAATAATTGTGGTAGGCTGCCGGCTGAGTAGTTTGGTGAATGTTTGGTGTGGGTCCGGCGCTGCCGATTGGATGGTGGTGCTGCAGTGTGAGTCAGATAAAAAAAAAAAAAAAACCAGGAGTAGGATCCAATGGGACTAACTGGCATGTATAGACGCGTGTAATGCAAAAGGGCTGTTTTTGGTAGCGTCTCTCACTTATGGCCATACCACCCTGAACACGCCAGATCTCATCCGATCTCGGAAGCCAAGCAGGGTAGGGTCTGGTTAGTACTTGGATGGGAGACCTCCTGGGAATACCAGGTGCTGTAAGCTTTTCTCACTTTTACTTTATACAGGGGGCGCTCCACTTCACGATTAATTTAAATCTATCACTCCCCTTCCATTTTACTATTTTATATATATATATATTTTTCTCTCATTCATAAAGGTAGCTTTTACACACCGTTTTACTCTAAATACTTCCTGGTAATTCTAGGTGCTGTAAGCTGTTCGTGCCTTTATTCCACCAGGGCGCGATCTTCTCACAAACTTGAAGACTGTCACTCCCCATTCACGTTTTACAACTTATTGTTAATGATAAAGAGACAGCTTTTTACACACAGTTTTAAACAAAGTACTGATATTATTCCTCTTCAACTGACCGCTTTGTTTTCTATGCAAAAACCACTTCGCCACAGAAGACTCGATATTATTGGCATAGCAAGTTCTGCTCTTCTCCTTTCAAAACTTGCTAAAAGCTGTATTTAAAAGAACAGATTGGCCGGGGTAATTCACACCCTTCAATGCCAGCTTAATGTTTAGGTTAGTGGGAATCACAGAGGAATTAGGGATGGAAACTTCTTTGCTGGTGGTAGAAGCGGTCTGGTGAATTTTTAGAGAGAAGAGGCCGTCGATGTTTGAATGTAGAAAATTGTTCTGGCTGCAGCCTGCAGTATGGACTTGTTGGTGTGTGTAGCTCCCAGTGTTCTGACAGCGCGACGTTTTGGGGAAGCATGTGATTCAGCAGCTACCAGTGGGCTTCGTGCGGCGGAGATTTTGTGGCTGTTAGCGGAGTTGATAACAGAGGGTCGTTAAGAGAAGCCTGCATGCAGTAGGCAAAGGAGTAATGTTTGCCGGCGGGGGACGTGCGGCGATTAACCTGTGCGGTAGTGAAAAGGAGTTAAAAAGAAGGAAGTGTGCGGATGCGGAAAGAATGGAATAATTGTGGTAGGCTGCTGGCTGAGTAGTTTGGTGAATGTTTGGTGTGGGTCCGGCGCTGCCGATTGGATGGTGGGGCTGCAGTGTGAGTCAGATAAAAAAAAAAAAAAGAACATTAGTAGGATCCAATGGGACCAACTGGCATGTATAGAGGCGTGTAATGCAAAAGGGCTGTTTTTGGTTGCATCTCTCGCTTACGGCCATACCACCCTGAACACGCCCGATCTCGTCTGATCTTGGAAGCTAAGCAGGGTAGGGTCTGGTTAGTACTTGGATGGGAGACCACCTGGGAATTCCAGGTGCTGTAAGCTTTTCTCACTTTTACTTCATACAGGGGGCGCTCCACTTCACGATTAATTTAAATCTATCACTCCCCTTCCATTTTACTATTTTATATATATATATATTTTTCTCTCATTCATAAAGGCAGCTTTTACACACCGTTTTACTCTAAATACTTCCTGGTAATTCTAGGTGCTGTAAGCTGTTCGTGCCTTTATTCCACCAGGGCGCGATCTTCTCACAAACTTGAAGACTGTCACTCCCCATTCACGTTTTACAACTTATTGTTAATGATAAAGAGACAGCTTTTTACACACAGTTTTAAACAAAGTACTGATATTATTCCTCTTCAACTGACCGCTTTGTTTTCTATGCAAAAACCACTTTGCCACAGAAGACTCGATATTATTGGCATAGCAAGTTCTGCTCTTCTCCTTTCAAAACTTGCTAAAAGCTGTATTTAAAAGAACAGATTGGCCGGGGTAATTCACACCCTTCAATGCCAGCTTAATGTTTAGGTTAGTGGGAATCACAGAGGAATTAGGGATGGAAACTTCTTTGCTGGTGGTAGAAGCGGTCTGGTGAATTTTTAGAGAAAAGAGGCCGTCGATGTTTGAATGTAAAAAATTGTTCTGGCTGCAGCCTGCAGTATGGACTTGTTGGTGTGTGTAGCTCCCAGTGTTCTGACAGCGCGACGTTTTGGGGAAGCATGTGATTCAGCAGCTACCAGTGGGCTTCGTGCGGCGGAGATTTTGTGGCTGTTAGCGGAGTTGATAACAGAGGGTCGTTAAGAGAAGCCTGCATGCAGTAGGCAAAGGAGTAATGTTTGCCGGCGGGGGACGTGCGGCGATTAACCTGTGCGGTAGTGAAAAGGAGTTAAAAAGAAGGAAGTGTGCGGATGCGGAAAGAATGGAATAATTGTGGTAGGCTGCCGGCTGAGTAGTTTGGTGAATGTTTGGTGTGGGTCCGGCGCTGCCGATTGGATGGTGGTGCTGCAGTGTGAGTCAGATAAAAAAAAAAAAAAAACCAGGAGTAGGATCCAATGGGACTAACTGGCATGTATAGACGCGTGTAATGCAAAAGGGCTGTTTTTGGTAGCGTCTCTCACTTATGGCCATACCACCCTGAACACGCCAGATCTCATCCGATCTCGGAAGCCAAGCAGGGTAGGGTCTGGTTAGTACTTGGATGGGAGACCTCCTGGGAATACCAGGTTCTTAAAGCTTTTCTCACTTTTACTTTATACAGGGGGCGCTCCACTTCACGATTAATTTAAATCTATCACTCCCCTTCCATTTTACTATTTTATATATATATATATTTTTCTCTCATTCATAAAGGTAGCTTTTACACACCGTTTTACTCTAAATACTTCCTGGTAATTCAAGGTGCTCTAAGCTGTTCGTGCCTTTATTCCACCAGGGCGCGATCTTCTCACAAACTTGAAGACTGTCACTCCCCATTCACGTTTTACAACTTATTGTTAATGATAAAGAGACAGCTTTTTACACACAGTTTTAAACAAAGTACTGATATTATTCCTCTTCAACTGACCGCTTTGTTTTCTATGCAAAAACCACTTCGCCACAGAAGACTCGATATTATTGGCATAGCAAGTTCTGCTCTTCTCCTTTCAAAACTTGCTAAAAGCTGTATTTAAAAGAACAGATTGGCCGGGGTAATTCACACCCTTCAATGCCAGCTTAATGTTTAGGTTAGTGGGAATCACAGAGGAATTAGGGATGGAAACTTCTTTGCTGGTGGTAGAAGCGGTCTGGTGAATTTTTAGAGAGAAGAGGCCGTCGATGTTTGAATGTAGAAAATTGTTCTGGCTGCAGCCTGCAGTATGGACTTGTTGGTGTGTGTAGCTCCCAGTGTTCTGACAGCGCGACGTTTTGGGGAAGCATGTGATTCAGCAGCTACCAGTGGGCTTCGTGCGGCGGAGATTTTGTGGCTGTTAGCGGAGTTGATAACAGAGGGTCGTTAAGAGAAGCCTGCATGCAGTAGGCAAAGGAGTAATGTTTGCCGGCGGGGGACGTGCGGCGATTAACCTGTGCGGTAGTGAAAAGGAGTTAAAAAGAAGGAAGTGTGCGGATGCGGAAAGAATGGAATAATTGTGGTAGGCTGCCGGCTGAGTAGTTTGGTGAATGTTTGGTGTGGGTCCGGCGCTGCCGATTGGATGGTGGGGCTGTAGTGTGAGTCAGATAAAAAAAAAAAAAAGAACATTAGTAGGATCCAATGGGACCAACTGGCATGTATAGAGGCGTGTAACGCAAAAGGGCTGTTTTTGGTAGCATCTCTCGCTTACGGCCATACCACCCTAAACACGCCCGATCTCATCCGATCTCGGAAGCCAAGCAGGGTAGGGTCTGGTCAGTACTTGGATGGGAGACCTCCTGGGAATACCAGGTGCTGTAAGCTTTTCTCACTTTTACTTTATACAGGGGGCGCTCCACTTCACGATTAATTTAAATCTATCACTCCCCTTCCATTTTACTAATTTATATATATATATTTTTTTCTCTCATTCATAAAGGCAGCTTTTACACACGTTTTACTCTAAATACTGCCTGGTAATTCTAGGTGCTGTAAGCTGTTCGTGCCTTTATTCCACCAGGGCGCGATCTTCTCACAAACTTGAAGACTGTCACTCCCCATTCACGTTTTACAACTTATTGTTAATGATAAAGAGACAGCTTTTTACACACAGTTTTAAACAAAGTACTGATATTATTCCTCTTCAACTGACCGCTTTGTTTTCTATGCAAAAACCACTTCGCCACAGAAGACTCGATATTATTGGCATAGCAAGTTCTGCTCTTCTCCTTTCAAAACTTGCTAAAAGCTGTATTTAAAAGAACAGATTGGCCGGGGTAATTCACACCCTTCAATGCCAGCTTAATGTTTAGGTTAGTGGGAATCACAGAGGAATTAGGGATGGAAACTTCTTTGCTGGTGGTAGAAGCGGTCTGGTGAATTTTTAGAGAGAAGAGGCCGTCGATGTTTGAATGCAGAAAATTGTTCTGGCTGCAGCCTGCAGTATGGACTTGTTGGTGTGTGTAGCTCCCAGTGTTCTGACAGCGCGATGTTTTGGGGAAGCATCTGATTCAGCAGCTACCAGTGGGCTTGGTGCGGCGGAGATTTTGTGGCTGTTAGCGGAGTTGATAACAGAGGGTCGTTAATAGAAGCCTGCATGCAGTAGGCAAAGGAGTAATGTTTGCCGGCGGGGGACGTGCGGCGATTAACCTGTGCGGTAGTGAAAAGGAGTTAAAAAGAAGGAAGTGTGCGGATGCGGAAAGAATGGAATAATTGTGGTAGGCTGCCGGCTGAGTAGTTTGGTGAATGTTTGGTGTGGGTCCGGCGCTGCCGATTGGATGGTGGGGCTGCAGTGTGAGTCAGATAAAAAAAAAAAAAAGAACATTAGTAGTATCCAATGGGACTAACTGGCATGTATACACGCGTGTAATGCAAAAGGGCTGTTTTTGGTCACGTCTCTCGCTTACGGCCATACCACCCTGAACACGCCCGATCTCATCCGATCTCGGAAGCCAAGCAGGGTAGGGTCTGGTCAGTACTTGGATGGGAGACCTCCTGGGAATACCAGGTGCTGTAAGCTTTTCTCACTTTTACTTTATACAGGGGGCGCTCCACTTCACGATTAATTTAAATCTATCACTCCCCTTCCATTTTACTATTTTATATATATCTATATTTTTCTCTCATTCATAAAGGCAGCTTTTACACACCATTTTACTCTAAATACTTCCTGGTAATTCTAGGTGCTGTAAGCTGTTCGTGCCTTTATTCCACCAGGGCGCGATCTTCTCACAAACTTGAAGACTGTCACTCCCCATTCACGTTTTACAACTTATTGTTAATGATAAAGAGACAGCTTTTTACACACAGTTTTAAACAAAGTACTGATATTATTCCTCTTCAACTGACCGCTTTGTTTTCTATGCAAAAACCACTTCGCCACAGAAGACTCGATATTATTGGCATAGCAAGTTCTGCTCTTCTCCTTTCAAAACTTGCTAAAAGCTGTATTTAAAAGAACAGATTGGCCGGGGTAATTCACACCCTTCAATGCCAGCTTAATGTTTAGGTTAGTGGGAATCACAGAGGAATTAGGGATGGAAACTTCTTTGCTGGTGGTAGAAGCGGTCTGGTGAATTTTTAGAGAGAAGAGGCCGTCGATGTTTGAATGTAGAAAATTGTTCTGGCTGCAGCCTGCAGTATGGACTTGTTCGTGTGTGTAGCTCCCAGTGTTCTGACAGCGCGACGTTTTGGGGAAGCATGTGATTCAGCAGCTACCAGTGGGCTTCGTGCGGCGGAGATTTTGTGGCTGTTAGCGGAGTTGATAACAGAGGGTCGTTAAGAGAAGCCTGCATGCAGTAGGCAAAGGAGTAATGTTTGCCGGCGGGGGACGTGCGGCGATTAACCTGTGCGGTAGTGAAAAGGAGTTAAAAAGAAGGAAGTGTGCGGATGCGGAAAGAATGGAATAATTGTGGTAGGCTGCCGGCTGAGTAGTTTGGTGAATGTTTGGTGTGGGTCCGGCGTTGCCGATTGGATGGTGGGGCTGCAGTGTGAGTCACATAAAAAAAAAAAAAAAAACCAGGAGTAGGATCCAATGGGACCAACTGGCATGTATAGAGGCGTGTAATGCAAAAGGGCTGTTTTTGGTAGCGTCTCTCGCTTATGGCCATACCACCCTGAACACGCCCGATCTCGTCTGATCTCGGGAGCTAAGCAGCGTAGGGTCTGGTCAGTACTTGGATGGGAGACCTCCTGGGAATACCAGGTGCTGTAAGCTTTTCTTACTTTTACTTTATACAGGGGGCGCTCCACTTCACGATTAATTTAAATCTATCACTCCCCTTCCATTTTACTATTTTATATATATCTATATATTTTTCTCTCATTCATAAAGGCAGCTTTTACACACCATTTTACTCTAAATACTTCCTGGTAATTCTAGGTGCTGTAAGCTGTTCGTGCCTTTATTCCACCAGGGCGCGATCTTCTCACAAACTTGAAGACTGTCACTCCCCATTCACGTTTTACAACTTATTGTTAATGATAAAGAGACAGCTTTTTACACACAGTTTTAAACAAAGTACTGATATTATTCCTCTTCAACTGACCGCTTTGTTTTCTATGCAAAAACCACTTCGCCACAGAAGACTCGATATTATTGGCATAGCAAGTTCTGCTCTTCTCCTTTCAAAACTTGCTAAAAGCTGTATTTAAAAGAACAGATTGGCCGGGGTAATTCACACCCTTCAATGCCAGATTAATGTTTAGGTTAGTGGGAATCACAGAGGAATTAGGGATGGAAACTTCTTTGCTGGTGGTAGAAGCGGTCTGGTGAATTTTTAGAGAGAAGAGGCCGTCGATGTTTGAATGTAGAAAATTGTTCTGGCTGCAGCCTGCAGTATGGACTTGTTCGTGTGTGTAGCTCCCAGTGTTCTGACAGCGCGACGTTTTGGGGAAGCATGTGATTCAGCAGCTACCAGTGGGCTTCGTGCGGCGGAGATTTTGTGGCTGTTAGCGGAGTTGATAACAGAGGGTCGTTAAGAGAAGCCTGCATGCAGTAGGCAAAGGAGTAATGTTTGCCGGCGGGGGACGTGCGGCGATTAACCTGTGCGGTAGTGAAAAGGAGTTAAAAAGAAGGAAGTGTGCGGATGCGGAAAGAATGGAATAATTGTGGTAGGCTGCCGGCTGAGTAGTTTGGTGAATGTTTGGTGTGGGTCCGGCGTTGCCGATTGGATGGTGGGGCTGCAGTGTGAGTCACATAAAAAAAAAAAAAAAAAACCAGGAGTAGGATCCAATGGGACCAACTGGCATGTATAGAGGCGTGTAATGCAAAAGGGCTGTTTTTGGTAGCGTCTCTCGCTTATGGCCATACCACCCTGAACACGCCCGATCTCATCTGATCTTGGAAACTAAGCAGTGTAGGGACTGGTTAGTACTTGGATGGGAGACCACCTGGGAATACCAGGTGCTGTAAGCTTTTCTCACTTTTACTTTATACAGGGGGCGCTCCACTTCACGATTAATTTAAATCTAGCACTCCCCTTCCATTTTACTATTTTATATATATATATTTTTTCTCTCTTTCATAAAGGCAGCTTTTAGAAACCGTTTTACTCTAAATACTTCCTGGTAATTCTAGGTGCTGTAAGCTGTTCGTGCCTTTATTCCACCAGGGCGCGATCTTCTCACAAACTTGAAGACTGTCACTCCCCATTCACGTTTTACAACTTATTGTTAATGATAAAGAGACAGCTTTTTACACACAGTTTTAAACAAAGTACTGATATTATTCCTCTTCAACTGACCGCTTTGTTTTCTATGCAAAAACCACTTCGCCACAGAAGACTCGATATTATTGGCATAGCAAGTTCTGCTCTTCTCCTTTCAAAACTTGCTAAAAGCTGTATTTAAAAGAACAGATTGGCCGGGGTAATTCACACCCTTCAATGCCAGCTTAATGTTTAGGTTAGTGGGAATCACAGAGGAATTAGGGATGGAAACTTCTTTGCTGGTGGTAGAAGCGGTCCGGTGAATTTTTAGAGAGAAGAGGCCGTCGATGTTTGAATGTAGAAAATTGTTCTGGCTGCAGCCTGCAGTATGGACTTGTTGGTGTGTGTAGCTCCCAGTGTTCTGACAGCGTGACGTTTTGGGGAAGCATGTGATTCAGCAGCTACCAGTGGGCTTCGTGCGGCGGAGATTTTGTGGCTGTTAGCGGAGTTGATAACAGAGGGTCGTTAAGAGAAGCCTGCATGCAGTAGGCAAAGGAGTAATGTTTGCCGGCGGGGGACGTGCGGCGATTAACCTGTGCGGTAGTGAAAAGGAGTTAAAAAGAAGGAAGTGTGCGGATGCGGAAAGAATGGAATAATTGTGGTAGGCTGCTGGCTGAGTGTTAGGTTGAAGAAACTGTTAGTAATCATTTGTTATCATTTCTGTATAATCAGCAATGAGTGTAAATATGTATATACATTATTTTGTTTTTCTTTACCTTCATACTTTAGATTATATTAGTTTACACGTATCCTGAGCACGTGTTTAAATAGTTGTCCACCTGAGTAAAACCAGAACTTCTTCTTCTCTCACAGTCTTTTCTTTGTTCTCACTCCAAGACCCCTGCCCCCCATTGACTATAAATAAAGATGCCAAGGGGAACCACCCTTTGTAACACATTCCTTTGTAGCCTAGCATGCAGAGAGTGTGGTTACCCTTGTGCAAGTAAAACTCTAAGTGTGTTGTCTCGTAATTAATGGTGTGTACAGAGTTGGAGTGGAAAGCCTGTCGCTTTCTCCAACATATACTGTATTGTAGTTTGGTCCTGTGTGCAGGGTTGGAGTGGAAAGCCTGACGCTTTCTCCAACATATTATTTGGTCCTTCGAGCCGGATCCGAGGACACCTGACGACATCGCCAGCGCACCGAGAGGAGCGACACCGAAGTCTGTCGACAGCCACTCGGAGACGGGTGCAAGAAAGACCTGTGACGTGAATTCGTCATCAGGCCGGTGGTTAGAACTGCGCTCGACGTCTGGTGATGTCTGACGGACCTCGGTGGCGGAACACAGGCACACAGGACAGGTGAGACAACAAAGGTTATTCAGCTAAATAACCGGGTCAATTGACGTGGGTTAGGCTTAGCCGTAATTAAGCAGAAAAGGGGTTAGGCTTAGCCGTAATTAAGCAGAAAAGGGGTTAGGCTTAGCCGTAATTAAGCGAAATATGAACATGCATGTATTGTGTGAATGACTGGACTAAGACTATTATAGAGGCTTAGAGTTGCTTTGGTCAGTCCATTTCTTATTTTGCCTGGTGGGAAAGAAGTACTGGTGATTGAAGGATCAAGAACGGGTTTCATCCCTGAAAACCGATACCGCTGCACGAACAGCGTGCAGTAGAAGGCCGTATTGGTGTCCTCCCATATATCTCGTACCAGTGAAATTCCACCCAGGACCTGTGTAGTGCGGAGACGGGAAAGAAAAAAAATGGGAAAGAATCAGAGTAAGAGGATTGAACTAGAGGGAGATGAGAAGTTTATGGAAGGATATAAACCAGGTTCAGGACAAATAAGTAATCAGAGGTGGAGAAAAAAACATGGGTTTGAAGGGAAACTCCACACTCCAGATATCTTAAAATTACAAGGAAATTTAAGACTAGAAATGTTACAAACCTTGAAGAAAGGAAAATTGGAGAAAAGGAAAAAAGAATATAAGTATTCAGATAATTGGTTGGAACAAAGTAAGTTAAGAGATGTACGTAGAAAGCAGAAAAAGGATGATAGAAAGGATAAATTAACTGCAGCCGCTCTAGTCACTTTAGATGATGAGACGGTGGCCAAAATAAAACATAGAGAAAATAGACCACCAGCACCGCCACTATTGCCTGCCCCCATGCAACCCGTAGATAGAAGGGAAATAAAACAACCATCAGCTATGGGCACAATACCAAAGAAGCCATCAGCTCTTCCTTCTTCCCCCATTATAACTAGGAGTAGAGATCCTACGTTATACCCTGTGCGCGATCTAGCTACTGCTAAGGTTCGATGGCATCCGCGAAATGAAGGCATTGATATTGATAGTGAAGAGGAAGAAATAGAATTACAATGCCCCCTAGTGGAGGTGGCAAACCCTAATAGAGAGCCAGATGGAGGACCTGAAACAATGTTAGTCTATAGACCATGGACAGCTGAAGATAGAACGGCAGCATTAAAGGGAATACCTCCTGTTGATGAAGGGGTACCAGAATTTTGGACAGCAATATTGGAACTACAGAGCAGTTTCCACCTGAATGGTAGAGAAATGTTCCAATGTTTAAGACAGCTGTTCAATCATAAATGGGGAAGAGTAGCAGGAGACTTTACTGGTCATGGACCAGACAATCAACCACTTGCACATAATTCACAAGCTCTGCAACAGAGTATGCAGCAATTACATGGAAGGATAGAGACAGTGTTTATGAGACGAGCAGATTATGGCAGAATTGCACAATGCAAGCAAAAAGATGGAGAAGAGCCAGAGGATTTTATGGATAGGATGAGAGTGGTGTTTAGAGGGAATTCAGGAATTCCTCATAATGAGGAAAATGGAGGAGTTTATCAGCAACAGTTAAAACGTGCGTTCATCACAGGGCTAAAACCTGAACTGAAGAGATACATAGATAAACATTGGGTACATCAGAATACTGGTTCAGTGCAGCAAGCCCTAGAATATGCCCAACACGCCCATACAGCACAAAAACAGAAATCAGACGCAGTGTTTGCTGCTAATGATACTGTTGCAATAATACATATGAATCCTCCGGGGAGGGGAGGGTTCAGAGGAAGGTCACGAGGTCGAGGAAGGGGGAGAGGTGCTTTTAGGAGCAATCAGCGAAATTTATTACAGCAAGATAACACTTGCTGGACATGCGGAAAACTTGGGCACTTAGCTAGGCAATGTAGAACCAAGTTTATAAACAACCCAAATTCCACAGAGAATCAATGACAATTAGCCTGTGAACTATCAAAAGAGCCAGATAAGCTGCAAAAACAGGATGAGACAGAAGAGATAGATTTGCAAGCAGTTTGCCAACTGCTAGCACTAAAACAACTTGAAGAACTACCAAAACGAAGGCTTATTATAAATGGGAAAATATATGAGTGCCTATGTGATACAGGAGCCTGTAGAACAGTGTTAACCACTAGCCCTCCAAGGGTCACCTTTTCCTCGTCCTCCATAAATATCCGAACTGCAGGAGGCCAAGCCAAAAGTCATCAATTGACAAATCCAGTTAGCATAAAAGATGAGGAAACAGAGTTAGAATGTCACGCCCAAGTGCTAATAAGCCCTTCATGTCCAGTCAATCTGTTAGGAAGGGATCTTATGATACAAATGGGTATTAGTGTGATTGCAACACCCACTGGCATGAAGGCTATAGTAGAAAAGCAAACTTTCGTGATACATGGCATGTCAGCTCCACAGTATTATTGGTCCCTAGATCTGGGGGGGACAGCACAGACACGTGAAATATTGAGAAAAACTAGAGAAAAGCAGTCCCCTAAACAAACCCAGTTCATGCCTGACGATGCCTTACACGTCACTATGTGGTACAAAGGCACCCCAGGACCAGATTATGCCTATGACAAAACGTTTCATGCCCTTCAAGACACTTGTATCACCTTACAACATATATATGTTAACTCCACTACTGGCTTTTCTGCTGCTTCAGTCATCTTATCTAATAAACAACAGGCTGTGTTCAGAGGGGGAACACCACACGTATCTCTATCAAAACCACCTCAGATGCAGTGGAAGGATGTAGAGATGTTCTTACGAGATTCCATGCACAGTTACAATGACTACCAACCCGTACCTGGCTCCTTTTGGAGCTATGACAAAAAACACAATGTGTGGCGGTTTCCTTTGGGATGGAGAGTTCAAACCACTCTCACCACACACTTGCAGGACCCAACCTGACAAATTTTTCCAACCCTGGAGGAGGGATCATGTCCAGATCTAGATCGCCTCCCGGAAGGGTTGTGGTCGTCCTCCCCCACTGATGTAGGACTGGTAAAGGGGTTTCCACCTTACAAAGTAATTGTGAAATCAGAACACCGTCCGGTAGTTAGACAATACCCGTTAAAACCTGAAGCAGAGAAAGGTATAGCCCCTGTAGTGCAGGATATGTTGGCATCAGGAATATTGCGAGAGGCTCCTGAGGCCACTTGCAATACTCCTATCTTCCCCGTCCAGAAGGGACATACAGGGAAATGGCGCATGGTGCAGGATTTAAGACCAGTAAATGAAATAGTACAACATGCTGCACCAGATGTGCCTAATCCACACCTTTTGTTAAATTCCTTGTCCCCTGACAAGAAGTATTTTTCAGTAGTGGATCTGAGTAATGCCTTTTTCTCAGTACCACTACATCCTGATTCACAACACTTATTTGGTTTCACTTATAAAGGACATAAATACACATACACTAGACTCCCTCAAGGGTTTTCAGAAAGTCCACATGTATATATACAATGGCACTACGGTATTCAATGAGTTCCTGTAAAATACCGTCCCATAGTCAAGTGCTATTGTATGTAGATGATATATTAATTGCTTCAGATACAAAACAGCATTGCAAAGAAGCCACACTGTTAGTGTTACAGCATTTGTATGATACAGGACATAAGGCATCAAAACAAAAATTACAGTATTGCAGAGAGGAAGTTATATATCTTGGACATAAACTCTCCCAAAAAGGTCGATCGTTATTAGAAACTAGAAAACAGGCAATACAAGAGGCACCAAAGCCAAAGACTAAACAGCAAATGATGTCCTTCTTAGGACTTTGCAATTATTGCAGGGAATGGTTACCTGATTATGCTGCACTCGTTCAACCTTTACAAACCCTGATTTATGGGAAGGACATGGCACTGAAAGATAAAATTCAGTGGACAAAAGAAGGAGAATTGGCATTCACAAATCTAAAAATGATGTTACAAACTAATGTGACACTTGCTCTGCCAGATTATCAACAACCATTTACCCTATGTGTTGATGCAAATCAAGGGTATATGAAGGCAGTATTAACACAGCCATTCGGCGCAAAAGAGAGGCCATTAGCGTTCTATTCTAAACGATTAGATGCAGTGGCAGCTGGTTTTCCGCAGTGTTTGCAGGCATGTGCAGCTGCTGCAGAAGCAGTGAAATTATCAGCAGAATTAGTGTTGTGTCACCCACTCACTTTGAAGGTGCCACATTCAGTTTCTTTAGTTTTACTGCAGACGCCACTGCCATTCCTCACACATGTTAGACATCTGACCCTAGTCTCACTCCTGCTTTCACAGTCAAACATCACAATACAGCGATGTGGTCCTCTCAACCCTAGCACCCTTCTTCCGACAGCGGAAGATGGAGAGCCACATTCGTGCAAAGCAGTTGTGGAAGAACAAACCAAACCAAGAGCAGATATTTTAAAGACCCCAATACCAGATTCAACGGTTGTTTTTGTAGATGGATCAGCATCAAAAAATGACATGGGGAAGAACAAGGTCGGATATGCTGTAGTTACATCTACTGAAGTGTTGGAGGCCAATGCACTTCCCCCTGCTTGTTCAGCACAAGTGGCTGAACTCTATGCTGTAATTAGGGCATGCGAGCTCTTCAAAAACAAGCCACTTACAATATACACTGATAGTCAATATGTGTTTGGAGCTGTTCATCACCATGCAAGAGTGTGGAAAAATAGAGGATTCAAGACATCGCAAGGAACATCTTTAACTCATACGAACCTATTACTCAGGTTGTTAGATGTTGTGCAATTACCATATTGCCTTGCGATATGCAAATGTAAGGCACACCAAACTGATGCTTCCGCAATAGCTAAAGGAAACAGTTTTGCGGACATGACGGCAAAAAGTGCTGCACAAAAACAACCTGCCTTAAATGTTACAGATGTCTTGTTGATAGATAGTGATGTACTATGTGATGCACAGACTCATGCACCTAAAACAGAAATACAGAGCTGGATTAAGAGAGGAGCAATACAACAAGGGAAAACTTATTATATGAATGACAAGCCCATCCTACCAAAAAATTTATACAAGACAGCTGCCTTAGTGAGCCATGGACACACCCATGTCTCAACAGGAGGGATGGTACATATTATCCAACAATACTTTTATACTATAAATTTTTCTGATTATGCAAAACAATTTTGTCGAGCGTGCTTAATTTGCTGTAAACACAATGCACAAGGCAACATAAGGCCAAAACGTGGCCAGTTTCCCGCAGCTGAATATCCATTTCAAATTGTACATATGGATTTCATTGAATTATCTTGGTCACAAGGGAAGAAGTACTGTCTAGTCATTATAGACACCTTTTCTAAGTGGGTAGAAATATACCCTGTAAAACACTGTGATGCAATGACCGTTGCAAAATGTTTGGTAGGCCATTATTTCCCTACCTATGGCATACCTCATATTATAAGATCGGACAATGGGACTCATTTTGTGAATCAAACCATGTCCCTTTGCTCACAAGCACTCGGGTTTACGATCAAAAATCATTGCGCTTATCACCCCCAGAGCGCAGGCTTAGTGGAAAGGACCAACGGCACCATTAAAACAAGACTCAGAAAGACAGTGGAAGAGACAAAAAGACCGTGGCCAGAATGTTTGTCTCTAGTAAAATTATGGATGAGAATAACTCCCACTCCTGCAGGATTGACACCATTTGAAATAGTGTATGGTAGACCGTTTCCCTTAGCAACCGAAATGAGTGATATAGGAAAAGCAGACAGAGAAAATACGTTAGCCGATTGGATGCGTAAGCTATTATCATCACAACAAAAACATAACCCCAGTAGTCTGCCAGTAAATTCTGTTTCTGTTCAACAGGATAATCTGCAGCCAGGAGATTGGATCCTGGTCAAGGTCCTGTTGCGAAAGGATTGGAGCACACCCCGGTGGGACGGACCCTATCAAGTCCTGCTCACAACACCAACAGCGGTGAAAATAGCAGAGCGACCTTCCTGGATACATAAGAGTCACTGTAAGCCCATCAAGCCCGTATCAGAGACCTCTGTACCTTCGGAGTAGCAGTGGAAGTCCGCTACAAAGGCGCAGCAATCAATAGGATACTGACGTCTCAACCCGGTGAAGAAAACAGCTGATCTGCACTCCATTTAGAATGGCTCTGATTGGGTGGGGATGTGGTAAGGTAACTCTCGGTGTAATTCTCTTTATGGGAATTGTTGGTCTGCTTCTGCACTCACCAGAGCAGGTGTTTCGCCCACCTAGATGGACACATGATGGTTCTCACCTGAGACCTATCTCCACAAATGAGACCCATCCTTTCCTACAAAATTACTGGTACTGTTATGTTTATGATTCAGCAAAGAAAGACAATTTAACTAATTGTTATGTCTGTACCCACATGCCATCTCATGCCGATGGATTAACTATATATGGGAAACCTATGAATAAGTCACAAGCAAAGTGTGCTGCCTCTTTTGCAGGTGTAGGCTATCAGCATGATAATATAAAAATAAATGACACAGATCCATATACTGCTGGTTTGGATAATGGCGTATGTGCACAGCAGTTTTGGATCGATTTTGCTATAAAAGTGTCAAATATATCCTTACCTTTATCTGTCCACCTGAACATGGACCCTAAAACATTTAATCACTCAATGTGTTATGACCAAATGAACGGCACCCACCATATGGGGAACACCACCAACTGTGCCCAAATACTAGTACACGGAGAAGGTGCCCCGGTAAACATAAGTGGATTTAGTAATGGCACCTACTGGGTGCAAGGAGTAGCTTGGTTATGTGGACCCCGCGCATATTTCGTTTTGCCCTATAACTGGTATGGTGTGTGCGCTCCAATCTTTGTGTCAGACCATACTTTCCTGGTGTCACTGTCGTCTACACCAGCGAACCGCAGGCGCCGGTCCATCATAACTACAGCTTCTCTCCGTCCTCATGACAGTGTCTGGGGTTCAGATGTTCCCCAGGAGTTCAAACATTGGTCTACAGACCAGAAAGTATTAATGTCTCTTTTTCCCTGGGTAGGAACAGCAAAGAATACGTTACGATTAGAAACTATTGATTATCGTTTGGGGCTGTTCATAAATAACTCCATCATAATAAATGAGCAACAGAATGGAGAGATAGATGCTATTAAACAGATGGTCATTCAGAATAGAATGGTTTTAGACATACTTACTGCTGCACAAGGTGGTGTGTGCGTGCTCTTAAATAATACCTGCTGTACATATATTCCCGATAATGTGCACTCACCCAACATGACTACAGCCTTGGACCGTCTGCGAGAACTTCAAAAGATCATGACCTTAGACCCTCATGCTGGCCCCTCATGGTTGAATTGGTTTCTTACTGGGTCCTGGTGGCAGTTACTGCTAAAGTTCTCACTCCCCATTCTTGTTACATTATTATTTGTATGTTGTTGTTTCATTTGTATTATACCCTGCCTCCGTTCCATGATACAACATACTTTTAGTTCTGTTTTTCTGCTATACACTGCAGAAGAACGAATGGATTTACTAACCTTGTCTAGCCCTCTTAATAATGATGATGATGTGATCTGAATGACGGTTGTGCTGAAAGTGTTTTTGCAATTTGTACAATACTGATGCTTCTGATCATACTGTCATGATAAACAGGAGGGACTGTTAGGTTGAAGAAACTGTTATTAATCATTTGTTATCATTTCTGTATAATCAGCAATGAGTGTAAATATGTATATACATTATTTTGTTTTTCTTTACCTTCATACTTTAGATTATATTAGTTTACACGTATCCTGAGCACGTGTTTAAATAGTTGTCCACCTGAGTAAAACCAGAACTTCTTCTTCTCTCACAGTCTTTTCTTTGTTCTCACTCCAAGACCCCTGCCTCCCATTGACTATAAATAAAGGTGCCAAGGGGAACCACCCTTTGTAACACATTCCTTTGTAGCCTAGCATGCAGAGAGTGTGGTTACCCTTGTGCAAGTAAAACTCTAAGTGTGTTGTCTCGTGATTAATGGTGTGTACAGAGTTGGAGTGGAAAGCCTGTCGCTTTCTCCAACATATACTGTATTGTAGTTTGGTCCTGTGTGCAGGGTTGGAGTGGAAAGCCTGACGCTTTCTCCAACACTGAGTAGTTTGGTGAATGTTTGGTGTGGGTCCGGCGCTGCCGATTGGATGGTGGGGCTGCAGTGTGAGTCAGATAAAAAAAAAAAAAAAAACATTAGTAGGATGCAATGGGACCAACTGGCATGTATAGAGGCGTGTAATGCAAAAGGGCTGTTTTTGGTAGCGTCTCTTGCTTGCGGCCATACCACCCTGAACACGCCCGATCTCATCTGATCTCGGAAGCTAAGCAGGGTAGGGTCTGATTAGTACTTGGATGGGAGACCACCTGGGAATACCAGGTGCTGTAAGCTTTTCTCACTTTTACTTTATACAGGGGGCGCTCCACTTCACGATTAATTTAAATCTAGCACTCCCCTTCCATTTTACTATTTTATATATATATATATTTTTTCTCTCTTTCATAAAGGCAGCTTTTAGAAACCGTTTTACTCTAAATACTTCCTGGTAATTCTAGGTGCTGTAAGCTGTTCGTGCCTTTATTCCACCAGGGCGCGATCTTCTCACAAACTTGAAGACTGTCACTCCCCATTCACGTTTTACAACTTATTGTTAATGATAAAGAGACAGCTTTTTACACACAGTTTTAAACAAAGTACTGATATTATTCCTCTTCAACTGACCGCTTTATTTTCTATGCAAAAACCACTTCGCCACAGAAGACTCGATATTATTGGCATAGCAAGTTCTGCTCTTCTCCTTTCAAAACTTGCTAAAAGCTGTATTTAAAAGAACAGATTGGCCGGTAATTCACACCCTTCAATGCCAGCTTAATGTTTAGGTTAGTGGGAATCACAGAGGAATTAGGGATGGAAACTTCTTTGCTGGTGGTAGAAGCGGTCTGGTGAATTTTTAGAGAGAAGAGGCCGTCGATGTTTGAATGTAGAAAATTGTTCTGGCTGCAGCCTGCAGTATGGACTTGTTGGTGTGTGTAGCTCCCAGTGTTCTGACAGCGCGACGTTTTGGGGAAGCATGTGATTCAACAGCTCCCAGTGGGCTTCGTGCGGCGGAGATTTTGTGGCTGTTAGCGGAGTTGATAACAGAGGGTCGTTAAGAGAAGCCTGCATGCAGTAGGCAAAGGAGTAATGTTTGCCGGCGGGGCACGTGCGGCGATTAACCTGTGCGGTAGTGAAAAGGAGTTAAAAAGAAGGAAGTGTGCGGATGCGGAAAGAATGGAATAATTGTGGTAGGCTGCCGGCTGAGTAGTTTGGTGAATGTTTGGTGTGGGTCCGGCGCTGCCGATTGGATGGTGGTGCTGCAGTGTGAGTCAGATAAAAAAAAAAAAAAAACCAGGAGTAGGATCCAATGGGACTAACTGGCATGTATAGACGCGTGTAATGCAAAAGGGCTGTTTTTGGTCACGTCTCTCGCTTATGGCCATACCACCCTGAACACGCCCGATCTCATCCGATCTCGGAAGCCAAGCAGGGTAGGGTCTAGTTAGTACTTGGATGGGAGACCTCCTGGGAATACCAGGTGCTGTAAGCTTTTCTCACTTTTACTTTATACAGGGGGCGCTCCACTTCACGATTAATTTAAATCTATCACTCCCCTTCCATTTTACTATTTTATATATATATATATATTTTTCTCTCATTCATAAAGGCAGCTTTTACACACCGTTTTACTCTAAATACTTCCTGGTAATTCTAGGTGCTGTAAGCTGTTCGTGCCTTTATTCCACCAGGGCGCGATCTTCTCACAAACTTGAAGACTGTCACTCCCCATTCACGTTTTACAACTTATTGTTAATGATAAAGAGACAGCTTTTTACACACAGTTTTAAACAAAGTACTGATATAATTCCTCTTCAACTCACCGCTTTGTTTTCTATGCAAAAACCACTTCGCCACAGAAGACTTGATATTGTTGGCATAGCAAGGTCTGCTCTTCTCCTCCTTTCAAAACTTGCTAAAAGCTGTATTTAAAAGAGCAGGTTGGCCGGGGTAATTCACACCCTTCAATGCCAGATTAATGTTTAGGTTAGTGGGAATCACAGAGGAATTAGGGATGGAAACTTCTTTGCTGATGGTAGAAGCGGTCTGGTGAATTTTTAGAGAGAAGAGGCCGTCGATGTTTCAATGTAGAAAATTGTTCTGGCTGCAGCCTGCAGTATGGACTTGTTGGCGTGTGTAGCTCCCAGTGTTCTGACAGCGTAACGTTTTGGGGAAGCATGTGATTCAACAGCTACCAGTGGGCTTCAAGCGGCAGAGATTTTGTGGCTGTTAGCGGAGTTGATAACAGAGGGTCGTTAAGAGAAGCCTGCATGAGGTAGGCAAAGGAGTAATGTTTGCCGGCGGGGGACATGCGGCGATTAACCTGTGCGGTAGTGAAAAGGACTTAAAGAGAAGGAAGTGTGCGGATGCGGAAAGAATGGAATAATTGTGGTAGGCTGCCGGCTGAGTAGTTTGTTGAATGTTTGGTGTGGTTCCGGCACTGCCGATTGGATGGTGGTGCTGCAGTGTGAGTCAGATAAAAAAAAAAAAAAAACAGGAGTAGGATCCAATGGGACTAACTGGCATGTATAGAGGCGTGTAATGCAAAAGGGCTGTTTTTGGTAGCATCTCTCGCATACGGCCATACCACCCTGAACACGCCCGATCTCGTCTGATCTCGGAAGCCAAGCAGGATAGGGTCTGGTTAGTACTTGGATGGGAGACCTCCTGGGAATACCAGGTGCTGTAAGCTTTTCTCACTTTTACTTTATACAGGGGGCGCTCCACTTCACGATTAATTTAAATCTATCACTCCCCTTCCATTTTACTATTTAATATATATATATATATATTTCTCTCATTCATAAAGGCAGCTTTTACACACCGTTTTACTCTAAATACTTCCTGGTAATTCTAGGTGCTGTAAGCTGTTCGTGCCTTTATTCCACCAGGGCGCGATCTTCTCACAAACTTGAAAACTGTCACTCCCCATTCACGTTTTACAACTTATTGTTAATGATAAAGAGACAGCTTTTTACACACAGTTTTAAACAAAGTACTGATATTATTCCTCTTCAACTGACCGCTTTGTTTTCTATGCAAACACCACTTCGCCACAGAAGACTCGATATTATTGGCATAGCAAGTTCTGCTCTTCTCCTTTCAAAACTTGCTAAAAGCTGTATTTAAAAGAACAGATTGGCCGGAGTAATTCACACCCTTCAATGCCAGCTTAATGTTTAGGTTAGTGGGAATCACAGAGGAATTAGGGATGGAAACTTCTTTGCTGGTGGTAGAAGCGGTCTGGTGAATTTTTAGAGAGAAGAGGCCGTCGATGTTTGAATGTAAAAAATTGTTCTGGCTGCAGCCTGCAGTATGGACTTGTTGGTGTGTGTAGCTCCCAGTGTTCTGACAGCGCGACGTTTTGGGGAAACATGTGATTCAGCAGCTACCAGTGGCCTTCGTGCGGCGGAGATTTTGTGGCTGTTAGCGGAGTTGATAACAGAGGGTCGTTAAGAGAAGCCTACATGCAGTAGGCAAAGGAGTAATGTTTGCCGGCGGGGGACGTGCGGCGATTAACCTGTGCGGTAGTGAAAAGGAGTTAAAAAGAAGGAAGTGTGCGGATGCGGAAAGAATGGAATAATTGTGGTAGGCTGCCGGCTGAGTAGTTTGGTGAATGTTTGGTGTGGGTCCGGCGTTGCCGATTGGATGGTGGGGCTGCAGTGTGAGTCAGATAAAAAAAAAAAAAAACATTAGTAGGATCCAATGGGACCAACTGGCATGTATAGAGGCGTGTAATGCAAAAGGGCTGTTTTTGGTAGCATCTCTCGCTTACGGCCATACCAACCTGAACACGCCTGATCTCGTCTGATCTCGGAAGCCAAGCAGGGTATGGTCTGGTTAGTACTTGGATGGGAGACCTCCTGGGAATACCAGGTGCTGTAAGCTTTTCTCACTTTTACTTTATACAGGGGGCGCTCCACTTCACGATTAATTTAAATCTATCACTCCCCTTCCATTTTACTATTTAATATATATATATATATATTTCTCTCATTCATAAAGGCAGCTTTTACACACCGTTTTACTCTAAATACTTCCTGGTAATTCTAGGTGCTGTAAGCTGTTCGTGCCTTTATTCCACCAGGGCGCGATCTTCTCACAAACTTGAAAACTGTCACTCCCCATTCACGTTTTACAACTTATTGTTAATGATAAAGAGACAGCTTTTTACACACAGTTTTAAACAAAGTACTGATATTATTCCTCTTCAACTGACCGCTTTGTTTTCTATGCAAACACCACTTCGCCACAGAAGACTCGATATTATTGGCATAGCAAGTTCTGCTCTTCTCCTTTCAAAACTTGCTAAAAGCTGTATTTAAAAGAACAGATTGGCCGGAGTAATTCACACCCTTCAATGCCAGCTTAATGTTTAGGTTAGTGGGAATCACAGAGGAATTAGGGATGGAAACTTCTTTGCTGGTGGTAGAAGCGGTCTGGTGAATTTTTAGAGAGAAGAGGCCGTCGATGTTTGAATGTAAAAAATTGTTCTGGCTGCAGCCTGCAGTATGGACTTGTTGGTGTGTGTAGCTCCCAGTGTTCTGACAGCGCGACGTTTTGGGGAAACATGTGATTCAGCAGCTACCAGTGGCCTTCGTGCGGCGGAGATTTTGTGGCTGTTAGCGGAGTTGATAACAGAGGGTCGTTAAGAGAAGCCTACATGCAGTAGGCAAAGGAGTAATGTTTGCCGGCGGGGGACGTGCGGCGATTAACCTGTGCGGTAGTGAAAAGGAGTTAAAAAGAAGGAAGTGTGCGGATGCGGAAAGAATGGAATAATTGTGGTAGGCTGCCAGCTGAGTAGTTTGGTGAATGTTTGGTGTGGGTCCGGCGTTGCCGATTGGATGGTGGGGCTGCAGTGTGAGTCAGATAAAAAAAAAAAAAAACATTAGTAGGATCCAATGGGACCAACTGGCATGTATAGAGGCGTGTAATGCAAAAGGGCTGGTTTTGGTAGTATCTCTCGCTTATGGCCATACCAACCTGAACACGCCCGATCTCGTCTGATCTCGGAAGCCAAGCAGGGTAGGGTCTGGTTAGTACTTGGATGGGAGACCTCCTGGGAATACCAGGTGCTGTAAGCTTTTCTCACTTTTACTTTATACAGGGGGCGCTCTACTTCACGTTTAATTTAAATCTATCACTCCCCTTCCATTTTACTATTTAATATATATATATATATATATTTTTCTCTCATTCATAAAGGCAGCTTTTACACACCGTTTTACTCTAAATACTTCTTGGTAATTCTAGGTGCTGTAAGCTGTTCGTGCCTTTATTCCACCAGGGCGCGATCTTCTCACAAACTTGAAAACTGTCACTCCCCATTCACGTTTTACAACTTATTGTTAATGATAAAGAGACAGCTTTTTACACACAGTTTTAAACAAAGTACTGATATTATTCCTCTTCAACTGACCGCTTTGTTTTCTATGCAAAAACCACTTCGCCACAGAAGACTCGATATTATTGGCATAGCAAGTTCTGCTCTTCTCCTTTCAAAACTTGCTAAAAGCTGTATTTAAAAGAACAGATTGGCCGGGGTAATTCACACCCTTCAATGCCAGCTTAATGTTTAGGTTAGTGGGAATCACAGAGGAATTAGGGATGGAAACTTCTTTGCTGGTGGTAGAAGCGGTCTGGTGAATTTTTAGAGAGAAGAGGCCGTCGATGTTTGAATGTAAAAAATTGTTCTGGCTGCAGCCTGCAGTATGGACTTGTTGGTGTGTGTAGCTCCCAGTGTTCTGACAGCGCGACGTTTTGGGGAAGCATGTGATTCAGCAGCTACCAGTGGCCTTCGTGCGGCGGAGATTTTGTGGCTGTTAGCGGAGTTGATAACAGAGGGTCGTTAAGAGAAGCCTACATGCAGTAGGCAAAGGAGTAATGTTTGCCGGCGGGGGACGTGCGGCGATTAACCTGTGCGGTAGTGAAAAGGAGTTAAAAAGAAGGAAGTGTGCGGATGCGGAAAGAATGGAATAATTGTGGTAGGCTGCCAGCTGAGTAGTTTGGTGAATGTTTGGTGTGGGTCCGGCGTTGCCGATTGGATGGTGGGGCTGCAGTGTGAGTCAGATAAAAAAAAAAAAAAACATTAGTAGGATCCAATGGGACCAACTGGCATGTATAGAGGCGTGTAATGCAAAAGGGCTGGTTTTGGTAGTATCTCTCGCTTACGGCCATACCAACCTGAACACGCCCGATCTCGTCTGATCTCGGAAGCCAAGCAGGGTAGGGTCTGGTTAGTACTTGGATGGGAGACCTCCTGGGAATACCAGGTGCTGTAAGCTTTTCTCACTTTTACTTTATACAGGGGGCGCTCTACTTCACGTTTAATTTAAATCTATCACTCCCCTTCCATTTTACTATTTAATATATATATATATATATATTTTTCTCTCATTCATAAAGGCAGCTTTTACACACCGTTTTACTCTAAATACTTCTTGGTAATTCTAGGTGCTGTAAGCTGTTCGTGCCTTTATTCCACCAGGGCGCGATCTTCTCACAAACTTGAAAACTGTCACTCCCCATTCACGTTTTACAACTTATTGTTAATGATAAAGAGACAGCTTTTTACACACAGTTTTAAACAAAGTACTGATATTATTCCTCTTCAACTGACCGCTTTGTTTTCTATGCAAAAACCACTTCGCCACAGAAGACTCGATATTATTGGCATAGCAAGTTCTGCTCTTCTCCTTTCAAAACTTGCTAAAAGCTGTATTTAAAAGAACAGATTGGCCGGGGTAATTCACACCCTTCAATGCCAGCTTAATGTTTAGGTTAGTGGGAATCACAGAGGAATTAGGGATGGAAACTTCTTTGCTGGTGGTAGAAGCGGTCTGGTGAATTTTTAGAGAGAAGAGGCCGTCGATGTTTGAATGTAAAAAATTGTTCTGGCTGCAGCCTGCAGTATGGACTTGTTGGTGTGTGTAGCTCCCAGTGTTCTGACAGCGCGACGTTTTGGGGAAGCATGTGATTCAGCAGCTACCAGTGGCCTTCGTGCGGCGGAGATTTTGTGGCTGTTAGCGGAGTTGATAACAGAGGGTCGTTAAGAGAAGCCTGCATGCAGTAGGTAAAGGAGTAATGTTTGCCGGCGGGGGACGTGCGGCGATTAACCTGTGCGGTAGTGAAAAGGAGTTAAAAAGAAGGAAGTGTGCGGATGCGGAAAGAATGGAATAATTGTGGTAGGCTGCCGGCTGAGTAGTTTGGTGAATGTTTGGTGTGGGTCCGGCGTTGCCGATTGGATGGTGGGGCTGCAGTGTGAGTCAGATAAAAAAAAAAAAAAACATTAGTAGGATCCAATGGGACCAACTGGCATGTATAGAGGCGTATAATGCAAAAGGGCTGTTTTTGGTAGCATCTCTCGCATACGGCCATACCACCCTGAACACGCCCGATCTCGTCTGATCTCGGAAGCTAAGCAGGGTAGGGTCTGGTTAGTACTTGGATGGGAGACCTCCTGGGAATACCAGGTGCTGTAAGCTTTTCTCACTTTTACTTTATACAGGGGGCACTCCACTTCACGATTAATTTAAATCTATCACTCCCCTTACATTTTACTATTTTATATATATCTATATATTTTTCTCTCATTCATAAAGGCAGCTTTTACACACCGTTTTACTCTAAATACTTCCTGGTAATTATAGCTGCTGTAAGCTGTTCGTGCCTTTATTCCACCAGGGCGCGATCTTCTCACAAACTTGAAGACTGTCACTCCCCATTCACGTTTTACAACTTATTGTTAATAATAAAGAGACAGCTTTTTACACACAGTTTTAAACAAAGTACTAATATAATTCCTCTTCATCTCACCGCTTTGTTTTCTATGCAAAAACAACTTCACCACAGAAGACTCGTTATTATTGGCATGGCAAGGTCTGCTCTTCTCCTCCTTTCAAAACTTGCTAAAAGCTGTATTTAAAAGAGCAGGTTGGCCGGGGTAATTCACACCCTTCAATGCCAGCTTAATGGTTAGGTTAGTGGGAATCACAGAGGAATTAGGGATGGAGACTTCTTTGCTGATGGTAGAAGCGGTCTGGTGAATTTTTAGAGAGAAGAGGCCGTCGATGTTTGAATGTAGAAAATTGTTCTGGCTGCAGCCAGCAGTATGGACTTGTTGGTGTGTGTAGCTCCCAGTGTTCTGACAGCGCGACGTTTTGGGGAAGCATGTGATTCAGCAGCTACCAGTGGGCTTCGTGCGGCGGAGATTTTGTGGCTGTTAGCGGAGTTGATAACAGAGGGTCGTTAAGAGAAGCCTGCATGCAGTAGGTAAAGGAGTAATGTTTGCCGGCGGGGGACGTGCGGCGATTAACCTGTGCGGTAGTGAAAAGGAGTTAAAAAGAAGGAAGTGTGCGGATGCGGAAAGAATGGAATAATTGTGGTAGGCTGCCGGCTGAGTAGTTTGGTGAATGTTTGGTGTGGGACCGGCGTTGCCGATTGGATGGTGGGGCTGCAGTGTGAGTCAGATAAAAAAAAAAAAAAACATTAGTAGGATCCAATGGGACCAACTGGCATGTATAGAGGCGTGTAATGCAAAAGGGCTGTTTTTGGTAGCATCTCTCGCTTACGGCCATACCAACCTGAACACGCCCGATCTCGTCTGATCTCGGAAGCCAAGCAGGGTATGGTCTGGTTAGTACTTGGATGGGAGACCTCCTGGGAATACCAGGTGCTGTAAGCTTTTCTCACTTTTACTTTATACAGGGGGCGCTCCACTTCACGATTAATTTAAATCTATCACTCCCCTTCCATTTTACTATTTAATATATATATATATATATTTCTCTCATTCATAAAGGCAGCTTTTACACACCGTTTTACTCTAAATACTTCCTGGTAATTCTAGGTGCTGTAAGCTGTTCGTGCCTTTATTCCACCAGGGCGCGATCTTCTCACAAACTTGAAAACTGTCACTCCCCATTCACGTTTTACAACTTATTGTTAATGATAAAGAGACAGCTTTTTACACACAGTTTTAAACAAAGTACTGATATTATTCCTCTTCAACTGACCGCTTTGTTTTCTATGCAAACACCACTTCGCCACAGAAGACTCGATATTATTGGCATAGCAAGTTCTGCTCTTCTCCTTTCAAAACTTGCTAAAAGCTGTATTTAAAAGAACAGATTGGCCGGAGTAATTCACACCCTTCAATGCCAGCTTAATGTTTAGGTTAGTGGGAATCACAGAGGAATTAGGGATGGAAACTTCTTTGCTGGTGGTAGAAGCGGTCTGGTGAATTTTTAGAGAGAAGAGGCCGTCGATGTTTGAATGTAAAAAATTGTTCTGGCTGCAGCCTGCAGTATGGACTTGTTGGTGTGTGTAGCTCCCAGTGTTCTGACAGCGCGACGTTTTGGGGAAACATGTGATTCAGCAGCTACCAGTGGCCTTCGTGCGGCGGAGATTTTGTGGCTGTTAGCGGAGTTGATAACAGAGGGTCGTTAAGAGAAGCCTACATGCAGTAGGCAAAGGAGTAATGTTTGCCGGCGGGGGACGTGCGGCGATTAACCTGTGCGGTAGTGAAAAGGAGTTAAAAAGAAGGAAGTGTGCGGATGCGGAAAGAATGGAATAATTGTGGTAGGCTGCCAGCTGAGTAGTTTGGTGAATGTTTGGTGTGGGTCCGGCGTTGCCGATTGGATGGTGGGGCTGCAGTGTGAGTCAGATAAAAAAAAAAAAAAACATTAGTAGGATCCAATGGGACCAACTGGCATGTATAGAGGCGTGTAATGCAAAAGGGCTGGTTTTGGTAGTATCTCTCGCTTACGGCCATACCAACCTGAACACGCCCGATCTCGTCTGATCTCGGAAGCCAAGCAGGGTAGGGTCTGGTTAGTACTTGGATGGGAGACCTCCTGGGAATACCAGGTGCTGTAAGCTTTTCTCACTTTTACTTTATACAGGGGGCGCTCTACTTCACGTTTAATTTAAATCTATCACTCCCCTTCCATTTTACTATTTAATATATATATATATATATATTTTTCTCTCATTCATAAAGGCAGCTTTTACACACCGTTTTACTCTAAATACTTCTTGGTAATTCTAGGTGCTGTAAGCTGTTCGTGCCTTTATTCCACCAGGGCGCGATCTTCTCACAAACTTGAAAACTGTCACTCCCCATTCACGTTTTACAACTTATTGTTAATGATAAAGAGACAGCTTTTTACACACAGTTTTAAACAAAGTACTGATATTATTCCTCTTCAACTGACCGCTTTGTTTTCTATGCAAAAACCACTTCGCCACAGAAGACTCGATATTATTGGCATAGCAAGTTCTGCTCTTCTCCTTTCAAAACTTGCTAAAAGCTGTATTTAAAAGAACAGATTGGCCGGGGTAATTCACACCCTTCAATGCCAGCTTAATGTTTAGGTTAGTGGGAATCACAGAGGAATTAGGGATGGAAACTTCTTTGCTGGTGGTAGAAGCGGTCTGGTGAATTTTTAGAGAGAAGAGGCCGTCGATGTTTGAATGTAAAAAATTGTTCTGGCTGCAGCCTGCAGTATGGACTTGTTGGTGTGTGTAGCTCCCAGTGTTCTGACAGCGCGACGTTTTGGGGAAGCATGTGATTCAGCAGCTACCAGTGGCCTTCGTGCGGCGGAGATTTTGTGGCTGTTAGCGGAGTTGATAACAGAGGGTCGTTAAGAGAAGCCTGCATGCAGTAGGTAAAGGAGTAATGTTTGCCGGCGGGGGACGTGCGGCGATTAACCTGTGCGGTAGTGAAAAGGAGTTAAAAAGAAGGAAGTGTGCGGATGCGGAAAGAATGGAATAATTGTGGTAGGCTGCCGGCTGAGTAGTTTGGTGAATGTTTGGTGTGGGTCCGGCGTTGCCGATTGGATGGTGGGGCTGCAGTGTGAGTCAGATAAAAAAAAAAAAAAACATTAGTAGGATCCAAT
Organism: Brienomyrus brachyistius; assembly: GCF_023856365.1. NCBI lineage: Eukaryota > Metazoa > Chordata > Actinopteri > Osteoglossiformes > Mormyridae > Brienomyrus > Brienomyrus brachyistius. The sequence continues at coordinate 39,128,228 of NC_064534.1, forward strand.
GGGACCAACTGGCATGTATAGAGGCGTATAATGCAAAAGGGCTGTTTTTGGTAGCATCTCTCGCATACGGCCATACCACCCTGAACACGCCCGATCTCGTCTGATCTCGGAAGCTAAGCAGGGTAGGGTCTGGTTAGTACTTGGATGGGAGACCTCCTGGGAATACCAGGTGCTGTAAGCTTTTCTCACTTTTACTTTATACAGGGGGCACTCCACTTCACGATTAATTTAAATCTATCACTCCCCTTACATTTTACTATTTTATATATATCTATATATTTTTCTCTCATTCATAAAGGCAGCTTTTACACACCGTTTTACTCTAAATACTTCCTGGTAATTCTAGGTGCTGTAAGCTGTTCGTGCCTTTATTCCACCAGGGCGCGATCTTCTCACAAACTTGAAGACTGTCACTCCCCATTCACGTTTTACAACTTATTGTTAATGATAAAGAGACAGCTTTTTACACACAGTTTTAAACAAAGTACTGATATTATTCCTCTTCAACTGACCGCTTTGTTTTCTATGCAAAAACCACTTCGCCACAGAAGACTCGATATTATTGGCATAGCAAGTTCTGCTCTTCTCCTTTCAAAACTTGCTAAAAGCTGTATTTAAAAGAACAGATTGGCCGGGGTAATTCACACCCTTCAATGCCAGCTTAATGTTTAGGTTAGTGGGAATCACAGAGGAATTAGGGATGGAAACTTCTTTGCTGGTGGCAGAAGCGGTCTGGTGAATTTTTAGAGAGAAGAGGCCGTCGATGTTTGAATGTAGAAAATTGTTCTGGCTGCAGCCTGCAGTATGGACTTGTTGGTGTGTGTAGCTCCCAGTGTTCTGACAGCGCGACGTTTTAGGGAAGCATGTGATTCAGCAGCTACCAGTGGGCTTCGTGCGGCGGAGATTTTGTGGCTGTTAGTGGAGTTGATAACAGAGGGTCGTTAAGAGAAGCCTGCATGCAGTAGGCAAAGGAGTAATGTTTGCCGGCGGGGGACGTGCGGCGATTAACCTGTGCGGTAGTGAAAAGGAGTTAAAAAGAAGGAAGTGTGCGGATGCGGAAAGAATGGAATAATTGTGGTAGGCTGCCGGCTGAGTAGTTTGGTGAAGGTTTGGTGTGGGTCCGGCGCTGCCGATTGGATGGTGGGGCTGCAGTGTGAGTCAGATAAAAAAAAAAAAAGAACATTAGTAGGATCCAATGGGACCAACTGGCATGTTTAGAGGCGTGTAATGCAAAAGGGCTGTTTTTGGTCGCATCTTTCGCTTACGGCCATACCACCCTGAACACGCCCGATCTCGTCTGATCTCGGAAGCCAAGCAGGGTAGGGTCTGGTTAGTACTTGGATGGGAGACCACCTGGGAATACCAGGTGCTGTAAGCTTTTCTCACTTTTACTTTATACAGGGGGCGCTCCACTTCACGATTAATTTAAATCTATCACTCCCCTTCCATTTTACTATTTTATATATATATTTTTTCTCTCATTCATAAAGGCAGCTTTTACACACCGTTTTACTCTAAATACTGCCTGGTAATTATAGCTGCTGTAAGCTGTTCGTGCCTTTATTCCACCAGGGCGCGATCTTCTCACAAACTTGAAGACTGTCACTCCCCATTCACGTTTTACAACTTATTGTTAATAATAAAGAGACAGCTTTTTACACACAGTTTTAAACAAAGTACTAATATAATTCCTCTTCATCTCACCGCTTTGTTTTCTATGCAAAAACAACTTCACCACAGAAGACTCGTTATTATTGGCATGGCAAGGTCTGCTCTTCTCCTCCTTTCAAAACTTGCTAAAAGCTGTATTTAAAAGAGCAGGTTGGCCGGGGTAATTCACACCCTTCAATGCCAGCTTAATGGTTAGGTTAGTGGGAATCACAGAGGAATTAGGGATGGAGACTTCTTTGCTGATGGTAGAAGCGGTCTGGTGAATTTTTAGAGAGAAGAGGCCGTCGATGTTTGAATGTAGAAAATTGTTCTGGCTGCAGCCAGCAGTATGGACTTGTTGGTGTGTGTAGCTCCCAGTGTTCTGACAGCGCGACGTTTTGGGGAAGCATGTGATTCAGCAGCTACCAGTGGGCTTCGTGCGGCGGAGATTTTGTGGCTGTTAGCGGAGTTGATAACAGAGGGTCGTTAAGAGAAGCCTGCATGCAGTAGGTAAAGGAGTAATGTTTGCCGGCGGGGGACGTGCGGCGATTAACCTGTGCGGTAGTGAAAAGGAGTTAAAAAGAAGGAAGTGTGCGGATGCGGAAAGAATGGAATAATTGTGGTAGGCTGCCGGCTGAGTAGTTTGGTGAATGTTTGGTGTGGGACCGGCGTTGCCGATTGGATGGTGGGGCTGCAGTGTGAGTCAGATAAAAAAAAAAAAAAACATTAGTAGGATCCAATGGGACCAACTGGCATGTATAGAGGCGTGTAATGCAAAAGGGCTGTTTTTGGTAGCATCTCTCGCTTACGGCCATACCAACCTGAACACGCCCGATCTCGTCTGATCTCGGAAGCCAAGCAGGGTATGGTCTGGTTAGTACTTGGATGGGAGACCTCCTGGGAATACCAGGTGCTGTAAGCTTTTCTCACTTTTACTTTATACAGGGGGCGCTCCACTTCACGATTAATTTAAATCTATCACTCCCCTTCCATTTTACTATTTAATATATATATATATATATATTTCTCTCATTCATAAAGGCAGCTTTTACACACCGTTTTACTCTAAATACTTCCTGGTAATTCTAGGTGCTGTAAGCTGTTCGTGCCTTTATTCCACCAGGGCGCGATCTTCTCACAAACTTGAAAACTGTCACTCCCCATTCACGTTTTACAACTTATTGTTAATGATAAAGAGACAGCTTTTTACACACAGTTTTAAACAAAGTACTGATATTATTCCTCTTCAACTGACCGCTTTGTTTTCTATGCAAACACCACTTCGCCACAGAAGACTCGATATTATTGGCATAGCAAGTTCTGCTCTTCTCCTTTCAAAACTTGCTAAAAGCTGTATTTAAAAGAACAGATTGGCCGGAGTAATTCACACCCTTCAATGCCAGCTTAATGTTTAGGTTAGTGGGAATCACAGAGGAATTAGGGATGGAAACTTCTTTGCTGGTGGTAGAAGCGGTCTGGTGAATTTTTAGAGAGAAGAGGCCGTCGATGTTTGAATGTAAAAAATTGTTCTGGCTGCAGCCTGCAGTATGGACTTGTTGGTGTGTGTAGCTCCCAGTGTTCTGACAGCGCGACGTTTTGGGGAAACATGTGATTCAGCAGCTACCAGTGGCCTTCGTGCGGCGGAGATTTTGTGGCTGTTAGCGGAGTTGATAACAGAGGGTCGTTAAGAGAAGCCTACATGCAGTAGGCAAAGGAGTAATGTTTGCCGGCGGGGGACGTGCGGCGATTAACCTGTGCGGTAGTGAAAAGGAGTTAAAAAGAAGGAAGTGTGCGGATGCGGAAAGAATGGAATAATTGTGGTAGGCTGCCAGCTGAGTAGTTTGGTGAATGTTTGGTGTGGGTCCGGCGTTGCCGATTGGATGGTGGGGCTGCAGTGTGAGTCAGATAAAAAAAAAAAAAAACATTAGTAGGATCCAATGGGACCAACTGGCATGTATAGAGGCGTGTAATGCAAAAGGGCTGGTTTTGGTAGTATCTCTCGCTTACGGCCATACCAACCTGAACACGCCCGATCTCGTCTGATCTCGGAAGCCAAGCAGGGTAGGGTCTGGTTAGTACTTGGATGGGAGACCTCCTGGGAATACCAGGTGCTGTAAGCTTTTCTCACTTTTACTTTATACAGGGGGCGCTCTACTTCACGTTTAATTTAAATCTATCACTCCCCTTCCATTTTACTATTTAATATATATATATATATATATATTTTTCTCTCATTCATAAAGGCAGCTTTTACACACCGTTTTACTCTAAATACTTCTTGGTAATTCTAGGTGCTGTAAGCTGTTCGTGCCTTTATTCCACCAGGGCGCGATCTTCTCACAAACTTGAAAACTGTCACTCCCCATTCACGTTTTACAACTTATTGTTAATGATAAAGAGACAGCTTTTTACACACAGTTTTAAACAAAGTACTGATATTATTCCTCTTCAACTGACCGCTTTGTTTTCTATGCAAAAACCACTTCGCCACAGAAGACTCGATATTATTGGCATAGCAAGTTCTGCTCTTCTCCTTTCAAAACTTGCTAAAAGCTGTATTTAAAAGAACAGATTGGCCGGGGTAATTCACACCCTTCAATGCCAGCTTAATGTTTAGGTTAGTGGGAATCACAGAGGAATTAGGGATGGAAACTTCTTTGCTGGTGGTAGAAGCGGTCTGGTGAATTTTTAGAGAGAAGAGGCCGTCGATGTTTGAATGTAAAAAATTGTTCTGGCTGCAGCCTGCAGTATGGACTTGTTGGTGTGTGTAGCTCCCAGTGTTCTGACAGCGCGACGTTTTGGGGAAGCATGTGATTCAGCAGCTACCAGTGGCCTTCGTGCGGCGGAGATTTTGTGGCTGTTAGCGGAGTTGATAACAGAGGGTCGTTAAGAGAAGCCTGCATGCAGTAGGTAAAGGAGTAATGTTTGCCGGCGGGGGACGTGCGGCGATTAACCTGTGCGGTAGTGAAAAGGAGTTAAAAAGAAGGAAGTGTGCGGATGCGGAAAGAATGGAATAATTGTGGTAGGCTGCCGGCTGAGTAGTTTGGTGAATGTTTGGTGTGGGTCCGGCGTTGCCGATTGGATGGTGGGGCTGCAGTGTGAGTCAGATAAAAAAAAAAAAAAACATTAGTAGGATCCAATGGGACCAACTGGCATGTATAGAGGCGTATAATGCAAAAGGGCTGTTTTTGGTAGCATCTCTCGCATACGGCCATACCACCCTGAACACGCCCGATCTCGTCTGATCTCGGAAGCTAAGCAGGGTAGGGTCTGGTTAGTACTTGGATGGGAGACCTCCTGGGAATACCAGGTGCTGTAAGCTTTTCTCACTTTTACTTTATACAGGGGGCACTCCACTTCACGATTAATTTAAATCTATCACTCCCCTTACATTTTACTATTTTATATATATCTATATATTTTTCTCTCATTCATAAAGGCAGCTTTTACACACCGTTTTACTCTAAATACTTCCTGGTAATTCTAGGTGCTGTAAGCTGTTCGTGCCTTTATTCCACCAGGGCGCGATCTTCTCACAAACTTGAAGACTGTCACTCCCCATTCACGTTTTACAACTTATTGTTAATGATAAAGAGACAGCTTTTTACACACAGTTTTAAACAAAGTACTGATATTATTCCTCTTCAACTGACCGCTTTGTTTTCTATGCAAAAACCACTTCGCCACAGAAGACTCGATATTATTGGCATAGCAAGTTCTGCTCTTCTCCTTTCAAAACTTGCTAAAAGCTGTATTTAAAAGAACAGATTGGCCGGGGTAATTCACACCCTTCAATGCCAGCTTAATGTTTAGGTTAGTGGGAATCACAGAGGAATTAGGGATGGAAACTTCTTTGCTGGTGGTAGAAGCTCTCTGGTGAATTTTTAGAGAAAAGAGGCCGTCGATGTTTGAATGTAGAAAATTGTTCTGGCTGCAGCCTGCAGTATGGACTTGTTGGTGTGTGTAGTTCCCAGTGTTCTGACAGCGTGACGTTTTGGGGAAGCATGTGATTCAGCAGCTACCAGTGGGCTTCGTGCGGCGGAGATTTTGTGGCTGTTAGCGGAGTTGATAATAGAGGGTCGTTAAGAGAAGCCTGCATGCGGTAGGCAAAGGAGTAATGTTTGCTGGCGGGGGACGTGCGGCGATTAACCTGTGCGGTAGTGAAAAGGAGTTAAAGAGAAGGAAGTGTGCGGATGCGGAAAGAATGGAATAATTGTGGTAGGCTGCCGGCTGAGTAGTTTGGTGAATGTTTGGTGTGGTTCCGGCACTTCCGATTGGATGGTGGGGCTGCAGTGTGAGTCAGATAAAAAAAAAAAAAAAAACAGGAGTAGGATCCAATGGGACTAACTGGCATGTATAGAGGCGTGTAATGCAAAAGGGCTGTTTTTGGTAGTTTTTCGCGCTCACGGCCATACCACCCTGAACACGCCCGATCTCGTCCGATCCCAGAAGCCAAGCAGAATAGAGTCTGGTTAGTACTTGGATGGGAGACCTACTGGGATTACCCTGTGCTGTAAGCTTTTCTCACTTTTACTTTATACAGGGGGCGCTCCACTTCTCGATTAATTTAAATCTATCACTCCCCTTCCATTTTACTATTTTATATATATATTTTTTTTTTTCTCTCATTCATAAAGGCAGCTTTTACACACCGTTTTACTCTAAATACTGCCTGGTAATTCTAGGTGCTGTAAACTCTTCGTGCCTTTATTCCACCAGGGCGCGATCTTCTCACAAACTTGAAGACTGTCACTCCCCATTCACGTTTTACAACTTATTGTTAATGATAAAGAGACAGCTTTTTACACACAGTTTTAAACAAAGTACTGATATTATTCCTCTTCAACTGACCGCTTTGTTTTCTATGCAAAAACCACTTCGCCACAGAAGACTCGATATTATTGGCATAGCAAGTTCTGCTCTTCTCCTTTCAAAACTTGCTAAAAGCTGTATTTAAAAGAACAGATTGGCCGGGGTAATTCACACCCTTCAATGCCAGCTTAATGTTTAGGTTAGTGGGAATCACAGAGGAATTAGGGATGGAAACTTCTTTGCTGGTGGTAGAAGCGGTCTGGTGAATTTTTAGAGAGAAGAGGCCGTCGATGTTTGAATGTAGAAAATAGTTCTGGCTGCAGCCTGCAGTATGGACTTGTTGGTGTGTGTAGCTCCCAGTGTTCTGACAGCGCGACGTTTTGGGGAAGCATGTGATTCAGCAGCTACCAGTGGGCTTCGTGCGGCGGAGATTTTGTGGCTGTTAGCGGAGTTGATAATAGAGGGTCGTTAAGAGAAGCCTGCATGCGGTAGGCAAAGGAGTAATGTTTGCTGGCGGGGGACGTGCGGCGATTAACCTGTGCGGTAGTGAAAAGGAGTTAAAGAGAAGGAAGTGTGCGGATGCGGAAAGAATGGAATAATTGTGGTAGGCTGCCGGCTGAGTAGTTTGGTGAATGTTTGGTGTGGGTCCGGCGTTGCCGATTGGATGGTGGGGCTGCAGTGTGAGTCAGATAAAAAAAAAAAAAAAAACCAGGAGTAGGATCCAATGGGACCAACTGGCATGTATAGAGGCGTGTAATGCAAAAGGGCTGTTTTTGGTAGCGTCTCTCGCTTATGGCCATACCACCCTGAACACGCCCGATCTCGTCTGATCTCGGAAGCTAAGCAAGGTAGGGTCTGGTTAGTACTTGGATGGGAGACCACCTGGGAATACCAGGTGCTGTACGCTTTTCTCACTTTTACTTTATACAGGGGGCGCTCCACTTCACGATTAATTTAAATCTATCACTCCCCTTCCATTTTACTATTTTATATATATATTTTTATTTTCTCTCTTTCATAAAGGCAGCTTTTACACACCGTTTTACTCTAAATACTGCCTGGTAATTCTAGGTGCTGTAAGCTCTTCGTGCCTTTATTCCACCAGGGCGCGATCTTCTCACAAACTTGAAGACTGTCACTGCCCATTCACGTTTTACAACTTATTGTTAATGATAAAGAGACAGCTTTTTACACACAGTTTTAAACAAAGTACTGATATTATTCCTCTTCAACTGACCGCTTTGTTTTCTATGCAAAAACCACTTCGCCACAGAAGACTCGATATTATTGGCATAGCAAGTTCTGCTCTTCTCCTTTCAAAACTTGCTAAAAGCTGTATTTAAAAGAACAGATTGGCCGGGGTAATTCACACCCTTCAATGCCAGCTTAATGTTTAGGTTAGTGGGAATCACAGAGGAATTAGGGATGGAAACTTCTTTGCTGGTGGTAGAAGCGGTCTGGTGAATTTTTAGAGAGAAGAGGCCGTCGATGTTTGAATGTAGAAAATTGTTCTGGCTGCAGCCTGCAGTATGGACTTGTTGGTGTGTGTAGCTCCCAGTGTTCTGACAGCGTGACGTTTTGGGGAAGCATGTGATTCAGCAGCTACCAGTGGGCTTCGTGCGGCGGAGATTTTGTGGCTGTTAGCGGAGTTGATAATAGAGGGTCGTTAAGAGAAGCCTGCATGCGGTAGGCAAAGGAGTAATGTTTGCTGGCGGGGGACGTGCGGCGATTAACCTGTGCGGTAGTGAAAAGGAGTTAAAGAGAAGGAAGTGTGCGGATGCGGAAAGAATGGAATAATTGTGGTAGGCTGCCGGCTGAGTAGTTTGGTGAATGTTTGGTGTGGGTCCGGCGTTGCCGATTGGATGGTGGGGCTGCAGTGTGAGTCAGATAAAAAAAAAAAAAAAAAACCAGGAGTAGGATCCAATGGGACCAACTGGCATGTATAGAGGCGTGTAATGCAAAAGGGCTGTTTTTGGTAGCGTCTCTCGCTTATGGCCATACCACCCTGAACACGCAAGATCTCGTCTGAACTCGGAAGCTAAGCAAGGTAGGGTCTGGTTAGTACTTGGATGGGAGACCACCTGGGAATACCAGGTGCTGTAAGCTTTTCTCACTTTTACTTTATACAGGGGGCGCTCCACTTCACGATTAATTTAAATCTATCACTCCCCTTCCATTTTACTATTTTATATATATATTTTTATTTTCTCTCTTTCATAAAGGCAGCTTTTACACACCGTTTTACTCTAAATACTGCCTGGTAATTCTAGGTGCTGTAAGCTCTTCGTGCCTTTATTCCACCAGGGCGCGATCTTCTCACAAACTTGAAGACTGTCACTCCCCATTCACGTTTTACAACTTATTGTTAATGATAAAGAGACAGCTTTTTACACACAGTTTTAAACAAAGTACTGATATTATTCCTCTTCAACTGACCGCTTTGTTTTCTATGCAAAAACCACTTCGCCACAGAAGACTCGATATTATTGGCATAGCAAGTTCTGCTCTTCTCCTTTCAAAACTTGCTAAAAGCTGTATTTAAAAGAACAGATTGGCCGGGGTAATTCACACCCTTCAATGCCAGCTTAATGTTTAGGTTAGTGGGAATCACAGAGGAATTAGGGATGGAAACTTCTTTGCTGGTGGTAGAAGCGGTCTGGTGAATTTTTAGAGAGAAGAGGCCGTCGATGTTTGAATGTAGAAAATTGTTCTGGCTGCAGCCTGCAGTATGGACTTGTTGGTGTGTGTAGCTCCCAGTGTTCTGACAGCGCGATGTTTTGGGGAAGCATGTGATTCAGCAGCTACCAGTGGGCTTCGTGCGGCGGAGATTTTGTGGCTGTTAGCGGAGTTGATAACAGAGGGTCGTTAAGAGAAGCCTGCATGCAGTAGGCAAAGGAGTAATGTTTGCTGGCGGGGGACGTGCGGCGATTAACCTGTGCGGTAGTGAAAAGGAGTTAAAAAGAAGGAAGTGTGCGGATGCGGAAAGAATGGAATAATTGTGGTAGGCTGCCGGCTGAGTAGTTTGGTGAATGTTTGGTGTGGGTCCGGCGCTGCCGATTGGATGGTGGGGCTGCAGTGTGAGTCAGATAAAAAAAAAAAAAAAAACCAGGAGTAGGATCCAATGGGACCAACTGGCATGTATAGAGGCGTGTAATGCAAAAGGGCTGTTTTTGGTAGCATCTCTCGCTTACGGCCATACCACCCTGAACACGCCCGATCTCGTCTGATCTCGGAAGCCAAGCAGGGTAGGGTCTAGTTAGTACTTGGATGGGAGACCACCTGGGAATACCAGGTGCTGTAAGCTTTTCTCACTTTTACTTTATACAGGGGGCGCTCCACTTCACGATTAATTTAAATCTATCACTCCCCTTACATTTTACTATTTTATATATATCTATATATTTTTCTCTCATTCATAAAGGCAGCTTTTACACACCGTTTTACTCTAAATACTTCCTGGTAATTCTAGGTGCTGTAAGCTGTTCGTGCCTTTATTCCACCAGGGCGCGATCTTCTCACAAACTTGAAGACTGTCACTCCCCATTCACGTTTTACAACTTATTGTTAATGATAAAGAGACAGCTTTTTACACACAGTTTTAAACAAAGTACTGATATTATTCCTCTTCAACTGACCGCTTTGTTTTCTATGCAAAAACCACTTCGCCACAGAAGACTCGATATTATTGGCATAGCAAGTTCTGCTCTTCTCCTTTCAAAACTTGCTAAAAGCTGTATTTAAAAGAACAGATTGGCCGGGGTAATTCACACCCTTCAATGCCAGCTTAATGTTTAGGTTAGTGGGAATCACAGAGGAATTAGGGATGGAAACTTCTTTGCTGGTGGTAGAAGCGGTCTGGTGAATTTTTAGAGAGAAGAGGCCGTCGATGTTTGAATGTAGAAAATTGTTCTGGCTGCAGCCTGCAGTATGGACTTGTTGGTGTGTGTAGCTCCCAGTGTTCTGACAGCGCGACGTTTTGGGGAAGCATGTGATTCAGCAGCTACCAGTGGGCTTCGTGCGGCGGAGATTTTGTGGCTGTTAGCGGAGTTGATAACAGAGGGTCGTTAAGAGAAGCCTGCATGCAGTAGGCAAAGGAGTAATGTTTGCCGGCGGGGGACGTGCGGCGATTAACCTGTGCGGTAGTGAAAAGGAGTTAAAAAGAAGGAAGTGTGCGGATGCGGAAAGAATGGAATAATTGTGGTAGGCTGCCGGCTGAGTAGTTTGGTGAATGTTTGGTGTGGGTCCGGCGCTGCCGATTGGATGGTGGGGCTGCAGTGTGAGTCAGATAAAAAAAAAAAAAAAAACCAGGAGTAGGATCCAATGGGACCAACTGGCATGTATAGAGGCGTGTAATGCAAAAGGGCTGTTTTTGGTAGCATCTCTCGCTTACGGCCATACCACCCTGAACACGCCCGATCTCGTCTGATCTCGGAAGCCAAGCAGGGTAGGGTCTGGTTAGTACTTGGATGGGAGACCACCTGGCAATACCAGGTGCTGTAAGCTTTTCTCACTTTTACTTTATACAGGGGGCGCTCCACTTCACGATTAATTTAAATCTATCACTCCCCTTCCATTTTACTATTTTATTTATATATTTTTATTTTCTCTCTTTCATAAAGGCAGCTTTTACACACCGTTTTACTCTAAATACTGCCTGGTAATTCTAGGTGCTGTAAGCTCTTCGTGCCTTTATTCCACCAGGGCGCGATCTTCTCTCAAACTTGAAGACTGTCACTCCCCATTCACGTTTTACAACTTATTGTTAATGATAAAGAGACAGCTTTTTACACACAGTTTTAAACAAAGTACTGATATTATTCCTCTTCAACTGACCGCTTTGTTTTCTATGCAAAAACCACTTCGCCACAGAAGACTCGATATTATTGGCATAGCAAGTTCTGCTCTTCTCCTTTCAAAACTTGCTAAAAGCTGTATTTAAAAGAACAGATTGGCCGGGGTAATTCACACCCTTCAATGCCAGCTTAATGTTTAGGTTAGTGGGAATCACAGAGGAATTAGGGATGGAAACTTCGTTGCTGGTGGTAGAAGCGGTCTGGTGAATTTTTAGAGAGAAGAGGCCGTCGATGTTTGAATGTAGAAAATTGTTCTGGCTGCAGCCTGCAGTATGGACTTGTTGGTGTGTGTAGCTCCCAGTGTTCTGACAGCGCGACGTTTTGGGGAAGCATGTGATTCAGCAGCTACCAGTGGGCTTCGTGCGGCGGAGATTTTGTGGCTGTTAGCGGAGTTGATAACAGAGGGTCGTTAAGAGAAGCCTGCATGCAGTAGGCAAAGGAGTAATGTTTGCCGGCGGGGGACGTGCGGCGATTAACCTGTGCGGTAGTGAAGAGGAGTTAAAAAGAAGGAAGTGTGCAGATGCGGAAAGAATGGAATAATTGTGGTAGGCTGCCGGCTGAGTAGTTTGGTGAATGTTTGGTGTGGGTCCGGCGCTGCCGATTGGATGGTGGGGCTGCAGTGTGAGTCAGATAAAAAAAAAAAAAAAAAACAGGAGTAGGATCCAATGGGAGCAACTGGCATGTATAGAGGCGTGTAATGCAAAAGGGCTGTTTTTGGTCGCGTCTCTCGCTTATGGCCATACCACCCTGAACACGCCCGATCTCGTCTGATCTCGGAAGCTAAGCAGGGTAGGGTCTGGTTAGTACTTGGATGGGAGACCACCTGGGAATACCAGGTGCTGTAAGCTTTTCTCACTTTTACTTTATACAGGGGGCGCTCCACTTCACGATTAATTTAAATCTATCACTCCCCTTCCATTTTACTATTTTATATATATATTTTTATTTTCTCTCTTTCATAAAGGCAGCTTTTACACACCGTTTTACTCTAAATACTGCCTGGTAATTCTAGGTGCTGTAAGCTGTCCGTGCCTTTATTCCACCAGGGCGCGATCTTCTCACAAACTTGAAGACTGTCACTCCCCATTCACGTTTTACAACTTATTGTTAATGATAAAGAGACAGCTTTTTACACACAGTTTTAAACAAAGTACTGATATTATTCCTCTTCAACTGACCGCTTTGTTTTCTATGCAAAAACCACTTCGCCACAGAAGACTCGATATTATTGGCATAGCAAGTTCTGCTCTTCTCCTTTCAAAACTTGCTAAAAGCTGTATTTAAAAGAACAGATTGGCCGGGGTAATTCACACCCTTCAATGCCAGCTTAATGTTTAGGTTAGTGGGAATCACAGAGGAATTAGGGATGGAAACTTCTTTGCTGGTGGTAGAAGCGGTCTGGTGAATTTTTAGAGAGAAGAGGCCGTCGATGTTTGAATGTAGAAAATTGTTCTGGCTGCAGCCTGCAGTATGGACTTGTTGGTGTGTGTAGCTCCCAGTGTTCTGACAGCGCGACGTTTTGGGGAAGCATGTGATTCAGCAGCTACCAGTGGGCTTCGTGCGGCGGAGATTTTGTGGCTGTTAGCGGAGTTGATAACAGAGGGTCGTTAAGAGAAGCCTGCATGCAGTAGGCAAAGGAGTAATGTTTGCCGGCGGGGGACGTGCGGCGATTAACCTGTGCGGTAGTGAAAAGGAGTTAAAAAGAAGGAAGTGTGCGGATGCGGAAAGAATGGAATAATTGTGGTAGGCTGCCGGCTGAGTAGTTTGGTGACTGTTTGGTGTGGGTCCGGCGCTGCCGATTGGATGGTGGGGCTGCAGTGTGAGTCAGAAAAAAAAAAAAAAAGAACATTAGTAGGATCCAATGGGACCAACTGGCATGTATAGAGGCGTGTAATGCAAAAGGGCTCTTTTTGATAGCATTTCTCGCTTACGGCCATACCACCCTGAACACGCCCGATCTCGTCTGATCTCGGAAGCCAAGCAGGGTAGGGTCTGGTTAGTACTTGGATGGGAGACCTCCTGGGAATACCAGGTGCTGTAAGCTTTTCTCACTTTTACTTTATACAGGGGGCGCTCCACTTCACGATTAATTTAAATCTATCACTCCCCTTCCATTTTACTATTTTATATATATATTTTTATTTTCTCTCTTTCATAAAGGCAGCTTTTACACACCGTTTTACTCTAAATACTGCCTGGTAATTCTAGGTGCTGTAAGCTCTTCGTGCCTTTATTCCACCAGGGCGCGATCTTCTCACAAACTTGAAGACTGTCACTCCCCATTCACGTTTTACAACTTATTGTTAATGATAAAGAGACAGCTTTTTACACACAGTTTTAAACAAAGTACTGATATTATTCCTCTTCAACTGACCGCTTTGTTTTCTATGCAAAAACCACTTCGCCACAGAAGACTCGATATTATTGGCATAGCAAGTTCTGCTCTTCTCCTTTCAAAACTTGCTAAAAGCTGTATTTAAAAGAACAGATTGGCCGGGGTAATTCACACCCTTCAATGCCAGCTTAATGTTTAGGTTAGTGGGAATCACAGAGGAATTAGGGATGGAAACTTCTTTGCTGGTGGTAGAAGCGGTCTGGTGAATTTTTAGAGAGAAGAGGCCGTCGATGTTTGAATGTAGAAAATTGTTCTGGCTGCAGCCTGCAGTATGGACTTGTTGGTGTGTGTAGCTCCCAGTGTTCTGACAGCGCGACGTTTTGGGGAAGCATGTGATTCAGCAGCTACCAGTGGGCTTCGTGCGGCGGAGATTTTGTGGCTGTTAGCGGAGTTGATAATAGAGGGTCGTTAAGAGAAGCCTGCATGCGGTAGGCAAAGGAGTAATGTTTGCTGGCGGGGGACGTGCGGCGATTAACCTGTGCGGTAGTGAAAAGGAGTTAAAGAGAAGGAAGTGTGCGGATGCGGAAAGAATGGAATAATTGTGGTAGGCTGCCGGCTGAGTAGTTTGGTGAATGTTTGGTGTGGGTCCGGCGTTGCCGATTGGATGGTGGGGCTGCAGTGTGAGTCAGATAAAAAAAAAAAAAAAAACCAGGAGTAGGATCCAATGGGACCAACTGGCATGTATAGAGGCGTGTAATGCAAAAGGGCTGTTTTTGGTAGCGTCTCTCGCTTATGGCCATACCACCCTGAACACGCAAGATCTCGTCTGAACTCGGAAGCTAAGCAAGGTAGGGTCTGGTTAGTACTTGGATGGGAGACCACCTGGGAATACCAGGTGCTGTAAGCTTTTCTCACTTTTACTTTATACAGGGGGCGCTCCACTTCACGATTAATTTAAATCTATCACTCCCCTTACATTTTACTATTTTATATATATATTTTTATTTTCTCTCTTTCATAAAGGCAGCTTTTACACACCGTTTTACTCTAAATACTGCCTGGTAATTCTAGGTGCTGTAAGCTCTTCGTGCCTTTATTCCACCAGGGCGCGATCTTCTCACAAACTTGAAGACTGTCACTCCCCATTCACGTTTTACAACTTATTGTTAATGATAAAGAGACAGCTTTTTACACACAGTTTTAAACAAAGTACTGATATTATTCCTCTTCAACTGACCGCTTTGTTTTCTATGCAAAAACCACTTCGCCACAGAAGACTCGATATTATTGGCATAGCAAGTTCTGCTCTTCTCCTTTCAAAACTTGCTAAAAGCTGTATTTAAAAGAACAGATTGGCCGGGGTAATTCACACCCTTCAATGCCAGCTTAATGTTTAGGTTAGTGGGAATCACAGAGGAATTAGGGATGGAAACTTCTTTGCTGGTGGTAGAAGCGGTCTGGTGAATTTTTAGAGAGAAGAGGCCGTCGATGTTTGAATGTAGAAAATTGTTCTGGCTGCAGCCTGCAGTATGGACTTGTTGGTGTGTGTAGCTCCCAGTGTTCTGACAGCGTGACGTTTTGGGGAAGCATGTGATTCAGCAGCTACCAGTGGGCTTCGTGCGGCGGAGATTTTGTGGCTGTTAGCGGAGTTGATAATAGAGGGTCGTTAAGAGAAGCCTGCATGCGGTAGGCAAAGGAGTAATGTTTGCTGGCGGGGGACGTGCGGCGATTAACCTGTGCGGTAGTGAAAAGGAGTTAAAGAGAAGGAAGTGTGCGGATGCGGAAAGAATGGAATAATTGTGGTAGGCTGCCGGCTGAGTAGTTTGGTGAATGTTTGGTGTGGGTCCGGCGTTGCCGATTGGATGGTGGGGCTGCAGTGTGAGTCAGATAAAAAAAAAAAAAAAAAACCAGGAGTAGGATCCAATGGGACCAACTGGCATGTATAGAGGCGTGTAATGCAAAAGGGCTGTTTTTGGTCTCGTCTCTCGCTTATGGCCATACCACCCTGAACACGCCCGATCTCGTCTGATCTCGGAAGCTAAGCAGGGTAGGGTCTGGTTAGTACTTGGATGGGAGACCACCTGGGAATACCAGGTGCTGTAAGCTTTTCTCACTTTTACTTTATACAGGGGGCGCTCCACTTCACGATTAATTTAAATCTATCACTCCCCTTCCATTTTACTATTTTATATATATATTTTTATTTTCTCTCTTTCATAAAGGCAGCTTTTACACACCGTTTTACTCTAAATACTGCCTGGTAATTCTAGGTGCTGTAAGCTCTTCGTGCCTTTATTCCACCAGGGCGCGATCTTCTCACAAACTTGAAGACTGTCACTCCCCATTCACGTTTTACAACTTATTGTTAATGATAAAGAGACAGCTTTTTACACAAAGTTTTAAACAAAGTACTGATATTATTCCTCTTCAACTGACCGCTTTGTTTTCTATGCAAAAACCACTTCGCCACAGAAGACTCGATATTATTGGCATAGCAAGTTCTGCTCTTCTCCTTTCAAAACTTGCTAAAAGCTGTATTTAAAAGAACAGATTGGCCGGGGTAATTCACACCCTTCAATGCCAGCTTAATGTTTAGGTTAGTGGGAATCACAGAGGAATTAGGGATGGAAACTTCTTTGCTGGTGGTAGAAGCGGTCTGGTGAATTTTTAGAGAGAAGAGGCCGTCGATGTTTGAATGTAGAAAATTGTTCTGGCTGCAGCCTGCAGTATGGACTTGTTGGTGTGTGTAGCTCCCAGTGTTCTGACAGCGTGACGTTTTGGGGAAGCATGTGATTCAGCAGCTACCAGTGGGCTTCGTGCGGCGGAGATTTTGTGGCTGTTAGCGGAGTTGATAATAGAGGGTCGTTAAGAGAAGCCTGCATGCGGTAGGCAAAGGAGTAATGTTTGCTGGCGGGGGACGTGCGGCGATTAACCTGTGCGGTAGTGAAAAGGAGTTAAAGAGAAGGAAGTGTGCGGATGCGGAAAGAATGGAATAATTGTGGTAGGCTGCCGGCTGAGTAGTTTGGTGAATGTTTGGTGTGGGTCCGGCGTTGCCGATTGGATGGTGGGGCTGCAGTGTGAGTCAGATAAAAAAAAAAAAAAAACCAGGAGTAGGATCCAATGGGACCAACTGGCATGTATAGAGGCGTGTAATGCAAAAGGGCTGTTTTTGGTCGCGTCTCTCGCTTATGGCCATACCACCCTGAACACGCCCGATCTCTTCTGATCTCGGAAGCTAAGCAGGGTAGGGTCTGGTTAGTACTTGGATGGGAGACCACCTGGGAATACCAGGTGCTGTAAGCTTTTCTCACTTTTACTTTATACAGGGGGCGCTCCACTTCACGATTAATTTAAATCTATCACTCCCCTTCCATTTTACTATTTTATATATATATTTTTATTTTCTCTCTTTCATAAAGGCAGCTTTTACACACCGTTTTACTCTAAATACTGCCTGGTAATTCTAGGTGCTGTAAGCTCTTCGTGCCTTTATTCCACCAGGGCGCGATCTTCTCACAAACTTGAAGACTGTCACTCCCCATTCACGTTTTACAACTTATTGTTAATGATAAAGAGACAGCTTTTTACACACAGTTTTAAACAAAGTACTGATATTATTCCTCTTCAACTGACCGCTTTGTTTTCTATGCAAAAACCACTTCGCCACAGAAGACTCGATATTATTGGCATAGCAAGTTCTGCTCTTCTCCTTTCAAAACTTGCTAAAAGCTGTATTTAAAAGAACAGATTGGCCGGGGTAATTCACACCCTTCAATGCCAGCTTAATGTTTAGGTTAGTGGGAATCACAGAGGAATTAGGGATGGAAACTTCTTTGCTGGTGGTAGAAGCGGTCTGGTGAATTTTTAGAGAGAAGAGGCCGTCGATGTTTGAATGTAGAAAATTGTTCTGGCTGCAGCCTGCAGTATGGACTTGTTGGTGTGTGTAGCTCCCAGTGTTCTGACAGCGCGATGTTTTGGGGAAGCATGTGATTCAGCAGCTACCAGTGGGCTTCGTGCGGCGGAGATTTTGTGGCTGTTAGCGGAGTTGATAACAGAGGGTCGTTAAGAGAAGCCTGCATGCAGTAGGCAAAGGAGTAATGTTTGCCGGCGGGGGACGTGTGGCGATTAACCTGTGCGGTAGTGAAAAGGAGTTAAAAAGAAGGAAGTGTGCGGATGCGGAAAGAATGGAATAATTGTGGTAGGCTGCCGGCTGAGTAGTTTGGTGAATGTTTGGTGTGGGTCCGGCGCTGCCGATTGGATGGTGGGGCTGCAGTGTGAGTCAGATAAAAAAAAAAAAAAAAACCAGGAGTAGGATCCAATGGGACCAACTGGCATGTATAGAGGCGTGTAATGCAAAAGGGCTGTTTTTGGTAGCATCTCTCGCTTACGGCCATACCACCCTGAACACGCCCGATCTCGTCTGATCTCGGAAGCCAAGCAGGGTAGGGTCTAGTTAGTACTTGGATGGGAGACCACCTGGGAATACCAGGTGCTGTAAGCTTTTCTCACTTTTACTTTATACAGGGGGCGCTCCACTTCACGATTAATTTAAATCTATCACTCCCCTTACATTTTACTATTTTATATATATCTATATATTTTTCTCTCATTCATAAAGGCAGCTTTTACACACCGTTTTACTCTAAATACTTCCTGGTAATTCTAGGTGCTGTAAGCTGTTCGTGCCTTTATTCCACCAGGGCGCGATCTTCTCACAAACTTGAAGACTGTCACTCCCCATTCACGTTTTACAACTTATTGTTAATGATAAAGAGACAGCTTTTTACACACAGTTTTAAACAAAGTACTGATATTATTCCTCTTCAACTGACCGCTTTGTTTTCTATGCAAAAACCACTTCGCCACAGAAGACTCGATATTATTGGCATAGCAAGTTCTGCTCTTCTCCTTTCAAAACTTGCTAAAAGCTGTATTTAAAAGAACAGATTGGCCGGGGTAATTCACACCCTTCAATGCCAGCTTAATGTTTAGGTTAGTGGGAATCACAGAGGAATTAGGGATGGAAACTTCTTTGCTGGTGGTAGAAGCGGTCTGGTGAATTTTTAGAGAGAAGAGGCCGTCGATGTTTGAATGTAGAAAATTGTTCTGGCTGCAGCCTGCAGTATGGACTTGTTGGTGTGTGTAGCTCCCAGTGTTCTGACAGCGCGACGTTTTGGGGAAGCATGTGATTCAGCAGCTACCAGTGGGCTTCGTGCGGCGGAGATTTTGTGGCTGTTAGCGGAGTTGATAACAGAGGGTCGTTAAGAGAAGCCTGCATGCAGTAGGCAAAGGAGTAATGTTTGCCGGCGGGGGACGTGCGGCGATTAACCTGTGCGGTAGTGAAAAGGAGTTAAAAAGAAGGAAGTGTGCGGATGCGGAAAGAATGGAATAATTGTGGTAGGCTGCCGGCTGAGTAGTTTGGTGAATGTTTGGTGTGGGTCCGGCGCTGCCGATTGGATGGTGGGGCTGCAGTGTGAGTCAGATAAAAAAAAAAAAAAAAACCAGGAGTAGGATCCAATGGGACCAACTGGCATGTATAGAGGCGTGTAATGCAAAAGGGCTGTTTTTGGTAGCATCTCTCGCTTACGGCCATACCACCCTGAACACGCCCGATCTCGTCTGATCTCGGAAGCCAAGCAGGGTAGGGTCTGGTTAGTACTTGGATGGGAGACCACCTGGCAATACCAGGTGCTGTAAGCTTTTCTCACTTTTACTTTATACAGGGGGCGCTCCACTTCACGATTAATTTAAATCTATCACTCCCCTTCCATTTTACTATTTTATTTATATATTTTTATTTTCTCTCTTTCATAAAGGCAGCTTTTACACACCGTTTTACTCTAAATACTGCCTGGTAATTCTAGGTGCTGTAAGCTCTTCGTGCCTTTATTCCACCAGGGCGCGATCTTCTCACAAACTTGAAGACTGTCACTCCCCATTCACGTTTTACAACTTATTGTTAATGATAAAGAGACAGCTTTTTACACACAGTTTTAAACAAAGTACTGATATTATTCCTCTTCAACTGACCGCTTTGTTTTCTATGCAAAAACCACTTCGCCACAGAAGACTCGATATTATTGGCATAGCAAGTTCTGCTCTTCTCCTTTCAAAACTTGCTAAAAGCTGTATTTAAAAGAACAGATTGGCCGGGGTAATTCACACCCTTCAATGCCAGCTTAATGTTTAGGTTAGTGGGAATCACAGAGGAATTAGGGATGGAAACTTCGTTGCTGGTGGTAGAAGCGGTCTGGTGAATTTTTAGAGAGAAGAGGCCGTCGATGTTTGAATGTAGAAAATTGTTCTGGCTGCAGCCTGCAGTATGGACTTGTTGGTGTGTGTAGCTCCCAGTGTTCTGACAGCGCGACGTTTTGGGGAAGCATGTGATTCAGCAGCTACCAGTGGGCTTCGTGCGGCGGAGATTTTGTGGCTGTTAGCGGAGTTGATAACAGAGGGTCGTTAAGAGAAGCCTGCATGCAGTAGGCAAAGGAGTAATGTTTGCCGGCGGGGGACGTGCGGCGATTAACCTGTGCGGTAGTGAAGAGGAGTTAAAAAGAAGGAAGTGTGCAGATGCGGAAAGAATGGAATAATTGTGGTAGGCTGCCGGCTGAGTAGTTTGGTGAATGTTTGGTGTGGGTCCGGCGCTGCCGATTGGATGGTGGGGCTGCAGTGTGAGTCAGATAAAAAAAAAAAAAAAAACAGGAGTAGGATCCAATGGGAGCAACTGGCATGTATAGAGGCGTGTAATGCAAAAGGGCTGTTTTTGGTCGCGTCTCTCGCTTATGGCCATACCACCCTGAACACGCCCGATCTCGTCTGATCTCGGAAGCTAAGCAGGGTAGGGTCTGGTTAGTACTTGGATGGGAGACCACCTGGGAATACCAGGTGCTGTAAGCTTTTCTCACTTTTACTTTATACAGGGGGCGCTCCACTTCACGATTAATTTAAATCTATCACTCCCCTTCCATTTTACTATTTTATATATATATTTTTATTTTCTCTCTTTCATAAAGGCAGCTTTTACACACCGTTTTACTCTAAATACTGCCTGGTAATTCTAGGTGCTGTAAGCTGTCCGTGCCTTTATTCCACCAGGGCGCGATCTTCTCACAAACTTGAAGACTGTCACTCCCCATTCACGTTTTACAACTTATTGTTAATGATAAAGAGACAGCTTTTTACACACAGTTTTAAACAAAGTACTGATATTATTCCTCTTCAACTGACCGCTTTGTTTTCTATGCAAAAACCACTTCGCCACAGAAGACTCGATATTATTGGCATAGCAAGTTCTGCTCTTCTCCTTTCAAAACTTGCTAAAAGCTGTATTTAAAAGAACAGATTGGCCGGGGTAATTCACACCCTTCAATGCCAGCTTAATGTTTAGGTTAGTGGGAATCACAGAGGAATTAGGGATGGAAACTTCTTTGCTGGTGGTAGAAGCGGTCTGGTGAATTTTTAGAGAGAAGAGGCCGTCGATGTTTGAATGTAGAAAATTGTTCTGGCTGCAGCCTGCAGTATGGACTTGTTGGTGTGTGTAGCTCCCAGTGTTCTGACAGCGCGACGTTTTGGGGAAGCATGTGATTCAGCAGCTACCAGTGGGCTTCGTGCGGCGGAGATTTTGTGGCTGAAATACCAGGTGCTGTAAGCTTTTCTCACTTTTACTTTATACAGGGGGCGCTCCACTTCACGATTAATTTAAATCTATCACTCCCCTTCCATTTTACTATTTTATATATATATATATATTTTTCTCTCATTCATAAAGGCAGCTTTTACACACCGTTTTACTCTAAATACTTCCTGGTAATTCTAGGTGCTGTAAGCTGTTCGTGCCTTTATTCCACCAGGGCGCGATCTTCTCACAAACTTGAAGACTGTCACTCCCCATTCACGTTTTACAACTTATTGTTAATGATAAAGAGACAGCTTTTTACACACAGTTTTAAAGAAAGTACTGATATTATTCCTCTTCAACTGACCGCTTTGTTTTCTATGCAAAAACCACTTCGCCACAGAAGACTCGATATTATTGGCATAGCAAGTTCTGCTCTTCTCCTTTCAAAACTTGCTAAAAGCTGTATTTAAAAGAACAGATTGGCCGGGGTAATTCACACCCTTCAATGCCAGCTTAATGTTTAGGTTAGTGGGAATCACAGAGGAATTAGGGATGGAAACTTCTTTGCTGGTGGTAGAAGCGGTCTGGTGAATTTTTAGAGAGAAGAGGCCGTCGATGTTTGAATGTAGAAAATAGTTCTGGCTGCAGCCTGCAGTATGGACTTGTTGGTGTGTGTAGCTCCCAGTGTTCTGACAGCGCAACGTTTTGGGGAAGCATGTGATTCAGCAGCTACCAGTGGGCTTCGTGCGGCGGAGATTTTGTGGCTGTTAGCGGAGTTGATAACAGAGGGTCGTTAAGAGAAGCCTGCATGCAGTAGGCAAAGGAGTAATGTTTGCCGGCGGGGGACGTGCGGCGATTAACCTGTGCGGTAGTGAAAAGGAGTTAAAAAGAAGGAAGTGTGCGGATGCGGAAAGAATGGAATAATTGTGGTAGGCTGCCGGCTGAGTAGTTTGGTGAATGTTTGGTGTGGGTCCGGCGCTGCCGATTGGATGGTGGTGCTGCAGTGTGAGTCAGATAAAAAAAAAAAAAGAACATTAGTAGTATCCAATGGGACCAACTGGCATGTATAGAGGCGTGTAATGCAAAAGGGCTGTTTTTGGTAGCTTCTCTCGCTTACGGCCATACCACCCTGAACACGCCCGATCTCGTCTGATCTCGGAAGCTAAGCAGGGTTGGGTCTGGTTAGTACTTGGATGGGAGACCACCTGGGAATACCAGGTGCTGTAAGCTTTTCTCACTTTTACTTTATACAGGGGGCGCTCCACTTCACGATTAATTTAAATCTATCACTCCCCTTCCATTTTACTATTTTATATATATATATATATATATTTTTTTTTTTTTCTCTCATTCATAAAGGCAGCTTTTAGAAACCGTTTTACTCTAAATACTTCCTGGTAATTCTAGGTGCTGTAAGCTGTTCGTGCCTTTATTCCACCAGGGCGCGATCTTCTCACAAACTTGAAGACTGTCACTCCCCATTCACGTTTTACAACTTATTGTTAATGATAAAGAGACAGCTTTTTACAAACAGTTTTAAACAAAGTACTGATATTATTCCTCTTCAACTGACCGCTTTGTTTTCTATGCAAAAACCACTTCGCCACAGAAGACTCGATATTATTGGCATAGCAAGTTCTGCTCTTCTCCTTTCAAAACTTGCTAAAAGCTGTATTTAAAAGAACAGATTGGCCGGGGTAATTCACACACTTCAATGCCAGCTTAATGTTTAGGTTAATGGGAATCACAGAGGAATTAGGGATGGAAACTTCTTTGCTGGTGGTAGAAGCGGTCTGGTGAATTTTTAGAGAGAAGAGGCCGTCGATGTTTGAATGTAGAAAATTGTTCTGGCTGCAGCCTGCAGTATGGACTTGTTGGTGTGTGTAGCTCCCAGTGTTCTGACAGCGCGATGTTTTGGGGAAGCATCTGATTCAGCAGCTACCAGTGGGCTTCGTGCGGCGGAGATTTTGTGGCTGTTAGCGGAGTTGATAACAGAGGGTCGTTAAGAGAAGCCTGCATGCAGTAGGCAAAGGAGTAATGTTTGCCGGCGGGGGACGTGCGGCGATTAACCTGTGCGGTAGTGAAAAGGAGTTAAAAAGAAGGAAGTGTGCGGATGCGGAAAGAATGGAATAATTGTGGTAGGCTGCCGGCTGAGTAGTTTGGTGAATGTTTGGTGTGGGTCCGGCGCTGCCGATTGGATGGTGGTGCTGCAGTGTGAGTCAGATAAAAAAAAAAAAAACCAGGAGTATGATCCAATGGGACTAACTGGCATGTATAGAGGCGTGTAATGCAAAAGGGCTGTTTTTGGTCACGTCTCTCGCTTATGGCCATACCACCCTGAACACGCCCGATCTCATCTGATCTCGGAAGCCAAGCAGGGTAGGGTCTGGTTAGTACTTGGATGGGAGACCTCCTGGGAATACCAGGTGCTGTAAGCTTTTCTCACTTTTACTTTATACAGGGGGCGCTCCACTTCACGATTAATTTAAATCTATCACTCCCCTTCCATTTTACTATTTTATATATATATATATTTTTCTCTCATTCATAAAGGCAGCTTTTACACACCATTTTACTTTAAATACTTCCTGGTAATTCTCGGTGCTGTAAGCTGTTCGTGCCTTTATTCCACCAGGGCGCGATCTTCTCACAAACTTGAAGACTGTCACTCCCCATTCACGTTTTACAACTTATTGTTAATGATAAAGAGACAGCTTTTTACACACAGTTTTAAACAAAGTACTGATATTATTCCTCTTCAACTGACCGCTTTGTTTTCTATGCAAAAACCACTTCGCCACAGAAGACTCGATATTATTGGCATAGCAAGTTCTGCTCTTCTCCTTTCAAAACTTGCTAAAAGCTGTATTTAAAAGAACAGATTGGCCGGGGTAATTCACACCCTTCAATGCCAGCTTAATGTTTAGGTTAGTGGGAATCACAGAGGAATTAGGGATGGAAACTTCTTTGCTGGTGGTAGAAGCGGTCTGGTGAATTTTTAGAGAGAAGAGGCCGTCGATGTTTGAATGTAGAAAATTGTTCTAGCTGCAGCCTGCAGTATGGACTTGTTGGTGTGTGTAGCTCCCAGTGTTCTGACAGCGCGACGTTTTGGGGAAGCATGTGATTCAGCAGCTACCAGTGGGCTTCGTGCGGCGGAGATTTTGTGGCTGTTAGCGGAGTTGATAACAGAGGGTCGTTAAGAGAAGCCTGCATGCAGTAGGCAAAGGAGTAATGTTTGCCGGCGGGGGACGTGCGGCGATTAACCTGTGCGGTAGTGAAAAGGAGTTAAAAAGAAGGAAGTGTGCGGATGCTGTCACGGGACGTGGTGCGCGAGCGCGGAGGAGAGCGGCGAAGGTGCGGAAGGAGGAAGCAGGCAGGCAGGATACGGGACGAACGGGGTTTAATTGGGAATACGAGGATCTCACGCACACAAACATCCATGAACATCAATGACAGACAAAGCAAACTGGGGAGACCAGGACTTAAATACACGGAACAAGGCAGCAGGAAACAAGACATGACTGGGCAGGATCAGGAAATCACACGTGGGTAATTAGGGGGCGTGGCACACACGAGGAGCGGACGAGCCGGCCATGACAGAACCCCCCCCCCAAAGGCGCACTACACCGGGCGCGCCAAGGAAGGGGGCGACGGACGGGACGAGGCAGAACAGGACCTGGAAAACAAGAACAGAATTAACGCACGACGGGGAACAGGACCGAAGCACAAAACAAGGCAAGAGACAGAACATAGGACAGGAGCAGACAAAGGGCCGGGAAAGCGGAGAGACAGATCAGAAAGGGAGACACAGAGGGAACAGGCGGGACAAAAGGACCGGGAGTGAACGGAGGGAAGCCAGAGGGAGAAGGAGGAACACAAGGAGCGAAGGGACGAGGGACAAAGGCGGAAGGAGGAGAAAAGACAGGCGGGACAGAGACGGGAAAGAAGGGAGAGAAGGAGGGGGAAGGAAGGGGAGCCCGAGGGAGCCCCAGCGGGCGACGGGCGGCAGCCGGAGGGGCCGCAGGCGGCCGGGAGGCCGGAGCCGGAGGGGATCGAGAAGGGGCAGAGGAGACAGGGCGAGGGACCCGCGGAGGGGCCAGGGAGGGAGCAGGAGGGAGCACCAGGGAAGGGGACGAGGGAGCTGGAAGGGGCCAGGGCGATTGCACGGAGGAGGGGGGAGCCGCAGCAGGCGGCGATGTCCGGGGGAGGGCCGGAGGTAGGGGCCCCGCAGGCGACCGACCAGGACCCGGAGAGGGGAGCGAGGCAGGGCGACGAGGCACCGGAGAGGGACCCGCAGGCGACAGCCGACCCGGAGGGCCAGGACCCGCAGGCGCCAACCGAGCCCCAGCGCAGGCGAGGCAGGGCGAGCCAGGGGGCAGGGCGGGCGGGACCCCAGCCCTGCGTCTGTGTCCCCTCCCTTTACGGGACACAGACATGACCCCAGGTCGGGGTCGAGTTCGCCGGGGCGAGGGAGAAACTGTCACAGGGGGAGAAGGGACAGGAGCGCGGTCAGGAGCTGCAGATGGCTGCAGTGGGGGCGCCTGGACAGGAACAGGAGCGCGGTCCGGAACAGGAGCGCGGTCAGGAACAGGAGCTGGCTGCAGTGGGGGCGCCTGCCCGGGAGCTGCAGCAGGCGGCTGCAGAGGGGGCGCCTCTGCAGGAACTGGAGCGCGGTCAGGAACAGGAGGTGGCTGCAGTGGGGGCGCCGGCCCGGGAGCGGGGTCCGCCGGCAATGGCGGCTGCACGGGAGCGGGGTCCGCCGGCAATGGCGGCTGCACGGGAGCGGGGTCCGCCGGCAATGGCGGCTGCGCGGGAGCGCAAGCCGCAGGTGGAGGAAGCTGCGCAGATCTACCGGACAGCGGCGATGGCTGCTCCGGCTGCGCAGGTTGCAGAGGCTGGCGCTGCGCTGATAGCGCAGGCAGAACTGGCACGTCCTGGGAGGGGGAGACGGGCGCGGTCCTCTTCGGGACCCGGGGTATCGAGTCCCTTACGGCCCTAATACCTCCCCAATTAGCCAGGTATTCGGGCCGGTGATTATACCGGTACAGGGGCGGTAGTTCATCCGGAGCGAACGGCTCCAGCTCGGGATACGAGAAAGGAATGTCCTCCTCGTCGCTGCTGGAAGCCCCGACTCTCACCATGAAGTGGACTCCCCTATGGAACGGGTCAGGGACGGAGCCCTGGACGAGCCCCTCTCTCTCGTCCTCAGCGAAAGACCAGGAGTCGGCGAGGGAGCATGTGCCCAGTCGGATGGGCTCAGGCAGGGGCTTCCTTCTCCTCTGCTTCCTCCTTTTCTTCTGGTCCGTCATTCTGTCACGGGACGTGGTGCGCGAGCGCGGAGGAGAGCGGCGAAGGTGCGGAAGGAGGAAGCAGGCAGGCAGGATACAGGACGAACGGGGTTTAATTGGGAATACGAGGATCTCACGCACACAAACATCCATGAACATCAATGACAGACAAAGCAAACTGGGGAGACCAGGACTTAAATACACGGAACAAGGCAGCAGGAAACAAGACACGACTGGGCAGGATCAGGAAATCACACGTGGGTAATTAGGGGGCGTGGCACACACGAGGAGCGGACGAGCCGGGCATGACAGATGCGGAAAGAATGGAATAATTGTGGTAGGCTGCCGGCTGAGTAGTTTGGTAAATGTTTGGTGTGGGTCCGGCGCTGCCGATTGGATGGTGGGGCTGCAGTGTGAGTCAGATAAAAAAAAAAAAAAGAACATTAGTAGGATCCAATGGGACCAACTGGCATGTATAGAGGCGTGTAATGCAAAAGGGCTGTTTTTGGTAGCATCTCTCGCTTATGGCCATACCACCCTGAACGCGCCCGATCTCGTCTGATCTCGGAAGCTAAGCAGGGTAGGGTGTGGTTAGTACTTGGATGGGAGACCTCCTGGGAATACCAGGTGCTGTAAGCTTTTCTCACTTTTACTTTATACAGGGGGCGCTCCACTTCACGATTAATTTAAATCTATCACTCCCCTTCCATTTTACTATTTTATATATATATATATATTTCTCTCATTCATAAAGGCAGCTTTTACACACCGTTTTACTATAAATACTTCCTGGTAATTCTAGGTGCTGTAAGCTGTTCGTGCCTTTATTCCACCAGGCCGCGATCTTCTCACAAACTTGAAGACTGTCACTCCCCATTCACGTTTTACAACTTATTGTTAATGATAAAGAGACAGCTTTTTACAGACAGTTTTAAACAAAGTACTGATATTATTCCTCTTCAACTGACCGCTTTGTTTTCTATGCAAAAACCACTTCGCCACAGAAGACTCGATATTATTGGCATAGCAAGTTCTGCTCTTCTCCTTTCAAAACTTGCTAAAAGCTGTATTTAAAAGAACAGATTGGCCGGGGTAATTCACACCCTTCAATGCCAGCTTAATGTTTAGGTTAGTGGGAATCACAGAGGAATTAGGGATGGAAACTTCTTTGCTGGTGGTAGAAGCGGTCTGGTGAATTTTTAGAGAGAAGAGGCCGTCGATGTTTGAATGTAGAAAATTGTTCTGGCTGCAGCCTGCAGTATGGACTTGTTGGTGTGTGTAGCTCCCAGTGTTCTGACAGCGCGACGTTTTGGGGAAGCATGTGATTCAGCAGCTACCAGTGGGCTTCGTGCGGCGGAGATTTTGTGGCTGTTAGCGGAGTTGATAACAGAGGGTCGTTAAGAGAAGCCTGCATGCAGTAGGCAAAGGAGTAATGTTTGCCGGCGGGGGACGTGCGGCGATTAACCTGTGCGGTAGTGAAAAGGAGTTAAAAAGAAGGAAGTGTGCGGATGCGGAAAGAATGGAATAATTGTGGTAGGCTGCCGGCTGAGTAGTTTGGTGAATGTTTGGTGTGGGTCCGGCGCTGCCGATTGGATGGTGGGGCTGCAGTGTGAGTCAGATAAAAAAAAAAAAGAACATTAGTAGTATCCAATGGGACCAACTGGCATGTATAGAGGCGTGTAATGCAAAAGGGCTGTTTTTGGTAGCATCTCTCGCTTACGGCCATACCACCCTGAACACGCCTGATCTCGTCTGATCTTGGAAGCTAAGCAGGGTAGGGTCTGGTTAGTACTTGGATGGGAGACCACCTGGGAATACCAGGTGCTGTAAGCTTTTCTCACTTTTACTTTATACAGGGGGCGCTCCACTTCACGATTAATTTAAATCTATCACTCCCCTTCCATTTTACTATTTTATATATATATTTTTTTTTTTCTCTCATTCATAAAGGCAGCTTTTAGAAACCGTTTTACTCTAAATACTTCCTGGTAATTCTAGGTGCTGTAAGCTGTTCGTGCCTTGATTCCACCAGGGCGCGATCTTCTCACAAACTTGAAGACTGTCACTCCCCATTCACGTTTTACAACTTATTGTTAATGATAAAGAGACAGCTTTTTACACACAGTTTTAAACAAAGTACTGATATTATTCCTCTTCAACTGACCGCTTTGTTTTCTATGCAAAAACCACTTCGCCACAGAAGACTCGATATTATTGGCATAGCAAGTTCTGCTCTTCTCCTTTCAAAACTTGCTAAAAGCTGTATTTAAAAGAACAGATTGGCCGGGGTAATTCACACCCTTCAATGCCAGCTTAATGTTTAGGTTAGTGGGAATCACAGAGGAATTAGGGATGGAAACTTCTTTGCTGGTGGTAGAAGCGGTCTGGTGAATTTTTAGAGAGAAGAGGCCGTCGATGTTTGAATGTAGAAAATAGTTCTGGCTGCAGCCTGCAGTATGGACTTGTTGGTGTGTGTAGCTCCCAGTGTTCTGACAGCGCGACGTTTTGGGGAAGCATGTGATTCAGCAGCTACCAGTGGGCTTCGTGCGGCGGAGATTTTGTGGCTGTTAGCGGAGTTGATAACAGAGGGTCGTTAAGAGAAGCCTGCATGCAGTAGGCAAAGGAGTAATGTTTGCCGGCGGGGGACGTGCGGCGATTAACCTGTGCGGTAGTGAAAAGGAGTTAAAAAGAAGGAAGTGTGCAGATGCGGAAAGAATGGAATAATTGTGGTAGGCTGCCGGCTGAGTAGTTTGGTGAATGTTTGGTGTGGATCCGGCGCTGCCGATTGGATGGTGGGGCTGCAGTGTGAGTCAGATAAAAAAAAAAATAAAACCAGGAGTAGGATCCAATGGGACTAACTGGCATGTATAGACGCGTGTAATGCAAAAGGGCTGTTTTTGGTAGCATCTCTCGCTTATGGCCATACCACCCTGAACACGCCCGATCTTGTCTGATCTCGGAAGCCAAGCAGCGTAGGGTCTGGTTAGTACTTGGATGGGAGACCTCCTGGGAATACCAGGTGCTATAAGCCTTTCTCACTTTTACTTTATACAGGGGGCGCTCCACTTCACGATTAATTTAAATCTATCACTCCCCTTCCATTTTACTATTTTATATATATATATTTTTTTTTTCTCTCATTCCTAAAGGCAGCTTTTAGAAACCGTTTTACTCTAAATACTTCCTGGTAATTCTAGGTGCTGTAAGCTGTTCGTGCCTTTATTCCACCAGGGAGCGATCTTCTCACAAACTTGAAGACTGTCACTCCCCATTCACGTTTTACAACTTATTGTTAATGATAAAGAGACAGCTTTTTACACACAGTTTTAAACAAAGTACTGATATTATTCCTCTTCAACTGACCGCTTTGTTTTCTATGCAAAAACCACTTCGCCACAGAAGACTCGATATTATTGGCATGGCAAGTTCTGCTCTTCTCCTTTCAAAACTTGCTAAAAGCTGTATTTAAAAGAACAGATTGGCCGGGGTAATTCACACCCTTCAATGCCAGCTTAATGTTTAGGTTAGTGGGAATCACAGAGGAATTAGGGATGGAAACTTCTTTGCTGGTGGTAGAAGCGGTCTGGTGAATTTTTAGAGAGAAGAGGCCGTCGATGTTTGAATGTAGAAAATTGTTCTGGCTGCAGCCTGCAGTATGGACTTGTTGGTGTGTGTAGCTCCCAGTGTTCTGACAGCGCGACGTTTTGGGGAAGCATGTGATTCAGCAGCTACCAGTGGGCTTCGTGCGGCGGAGATTTTGTGGCTGTTAGCGGAGTTGATAACAGAGGATCGTTAAGAGAAGCCTACATGCAGTAGGCAAAGGAGTAATGTTTGCTGGCGGGGGACGTGCGGCGATTAACCTGTGCGGTAGTGAAAAGGAGTTAAAAAGAAGGAAGTGTGCGGATGCGGAAAGAATGGAATAATTGTGGTAGGCTGCCGGCTGAGTAGTTTGGTGAATGTTTGGTGTGGGTCCGGCGCTGCCGATTGGATGGTGGGGCTGCAGTGTGAGTCAGATAAAAAAAAAAAAAAACCAGGAGTAGGATCCAATGGGACTAACTGGCATGTATAGACGCGTGTAATGCAAAAGGGCTGTTTTTGGTAGCATCTCTCGCTTACGGCCATACCACCCTGAACAGGCCTGATCTCGTCTGATCTCGGAAGCCAAGCAGGGTAGGGTCTGGTTAGTACTTGGATGGGAGACCTCCTGGGAATACCAGGTGCTGTAAGCCTTTCTCACTTTTACTTTATACAGGGGGCGCTCCACTTCACGATTAATTTAAATCTATCACTCCCCTTCCATTTTACTATTTTATATATATATATATTTCTCTCATTCATAAAGGCAGCTTTTACACACCGTTTTACTATAAATACTTCCTGGTAATTCTAGGTGCTGTAAGCTGTTCGTGCCTTTATTCCACCAGGGCGCGATCTTCTCACAAACTTGAAGACTGTCACTCCCCATTCACGTTTTACAACTTATTGTTAATGATAAAGAGACAGCTTTTTACACACAGTTTTAAACAAAGTACTAATATAATTCCTCTTCAACTCCCTGCTTTGTTTTCTATGCAAAAACTACTTCGCCACAGAAGACTCGATATTATTGGCATAGCAAGTTCTGCTCTTCTACTTAAAAAACTTGCTAAAAGCTGTATTTAAAAGAACAGATTGGCCGGGGTAATTCACACCCTTCAATGCCAGCTTAATGTTTAGGTTAGTGGGAATCACAGAGGAATTAGGGATGGAAACTTCTTTGCTGGTGGTAGAAGCGGTCTGGTGAATTTTTAGAGAGAAGAGGCCGTCGATGTTTGAATGTAGAAAATTGTTCTGGCTGCAGCCTGCAGTATGGACTTGTTGGTGTGTGTAGCACCCAGTGTTCTGACAGCGCGACGTTTTGGGGAAGCATGTGATTCAGCAGCTACCAGTGGGCTTCGTGCGGCGGAGATTTTGTGGCTGTTAGCGGAGTTGATAACAGAGGGTCGTTAAGAGAAGCCTGCATGCAGTAGGCAAAGGAGTAATGTTTGCCGGCGGGGGACGTGCGGCGATTAACCTGTGCGGTAGTGAAAAGGAGTTAAAAAGAAGGAAGTGTGCGGATGCGGAAAGAATGGAATAATTGTGGTAGGCTGCCGGCTGAGTAGTTTGGTGAATGTTTGGTGTGGGTCCGGCGCTGCCGATTGGATGGTGGGGCTGCAGTGTGAGTCAGATAAAAAAAAAAAAAAAACCAGGAGTAGGATCCAATGGGACTAACTGGCATGTATAGACGCGTCTAATGCAAAAGGGCTGTTTTTGGTAGCATCTCTCGCTTACGGCCATACCACCCTGAACACGCCTGATCTCGTCTGATCTCGGAAGCCAAGCAGGGTAGGGTCTGGTTAGTACTTGGATGGGAGACCTCCTGGGAATACCAGGTGCTGTAAGCCTTTCTCACTTTTACTTTATACAGGGGGCGCTCCACTTCACGATTAATTTAAATCTATCACTCCCCTTCCATTTTACTATTTTATATATATATATTTTTTTTTCTCTCATTCATAAAGGCAGCTTTTAGAAACCGTTTTACTCTAAATACTTCCTGGTAATTCTAGGTGCTGTAAGCTGTTCGTGCCTTTATTCCACCAGGGCGCGATCTTCTCACAAACTTGAAGACTGTCACTCCCCATTCACGTTTTACAACTTATTGTTAATGATAAAGAGACAGCTTTTTACACACAGTTTTAAACAAAGTACTAATATAATTCCTCTTCAACTCCCCGCTTTGTTTTCTATGCAAAAACCACTTCGCCACAGAAGACTCGATATTATTGGCATAGCAAGTTCTGCTCTTCTCCTTTCAAAACTTGCTAAAAGCTGTATTTAAAAGAACAGATTGGCCGGGGTAATTCACACCCTTCAATGCCAGCTTAATGTTTAGGTTAGTGGGAATCACAGAGGAATTAAGGATGGAAACTTCTTTGCTGGTGGTAGAAGCGGTCTGGTGAATTTTTAGAGAGAAGAGGCCGTCGATGTTTGAATGTAGAAAATTGTTCTGCTTGCAGCCTGCAGTATGGACTTGTTGGTGTGTGTAGCTCCCAGTGTTCTGACAGCGCGACGTTTTGGGGAAGCATGTGATTCAGCAGCTACCAGTGGGCTTCGTGCGGTGGAGATTTTGTGGCTGTTAGCGGAGTTGATAACAGAGGGTCGTTAAGAGAAGCCTGCATGCAGTAGGCAAAGGAGTAATGTTTGCCGGCGGGGGACGTGCGGCGATTAACCTGTGCGGTAGTGAAAAGGAGTTAAAAAGAAGGAAGTGTGCGGATGCGGAAAGAATGGAATAATTGTGGTAGGCTGCCGGCTGAGTAGTTTGGTGAATGTTTGGTGTGGGTCCGGCGCTGCCGATTGGATGGTGGGGCTGCAGTGTGAGTCAGATAAAAAAAAAAAAAAAACCAGGAGTAGGATCCAATGGGACTAACTGGCATGTATAGACGCGTGTAATGCAAAAGGGCTGTTTTTGGTAGCATCTCTCGCTTACGGCCATACCACCCTGAACACGCCCGATCTCGTCTGATCTCGGAAGCCAAGCAGGGTAGGGTCTGGTTAGTACTTGGATGGGAGACCTCCTGGGAATACCAGGTGCTGTAAGCTTTTCTCACTTTTACTTTATACAGGGGGCGCTCCACTTCACGATTAATTTAAATCTATCACTCCCCTTCCATTTTACTATTTTATATATATATATTTTTTTTTTCTCTCATTCATAAAGGCAGCTTTTAGAAACCGTTTTACTCTAAATACTTCCTGGTAATTCTAGGTGCTGTAAGCTGTTCGTGCCTTTATTCCACCAGGGCGCGATCTTCTCACAAACTTGAAGACTGTCACTCCCCATTCACGTTTTACAACTTATTGTTAATGATAAAGAGACAGCTTTTTACACACAGTTTTAAACAAAGTACTGATATTATTCCTCTTCAACTGACCGCTTTGTTTTCTATGCAAAAACCACTTCGCCACAGAAGACTCGATATTATTGGTGTTAGCAGAAATACATGCTACAGCAGTTATGGCGTGTAAAATGCTATACTAAACCGAATGTATACATCTTTTATGGAGGACTGACACACACACGTTAAACTCCTGTCTCTTTACCGTCAAGAAGAAAAAACTTTATTAACACTTTTACAACATCGGCTTAGCTCACAGCTGCCACCCATCGGTCATCAATACAAACTCTTTCACATATATACACTTCACAATTTGAGAGCACATTATTCATTTCTGTCAACATCCCCACTTGCTCTCACATTATCACCTTCAAAGAAAAATACAGTAGGTTCTATTTTCTCTTTACATCATATACACTCTCTTGTGTACATCTACTCTCCAAACATAAACTTTGCAAACTTAATCAACTTAAATGTTGTTGCAGGCTTTGTCATCACATCTGCTATCATTTGTTCAGTAGGGCAATAGATCAAACGTATTTTTCCATCATTCAATGATGACCTAACAAAATGGTATTTTATATCTACATGTTTGCATCTTTGTCTGCTTACCGGATTTTTCGCCAATGCAATCGCACCCTGATTATCTTCATATATCACAGGTGGTGCGTACTGATATCCATCAATACCTTCTAACAGCTGAACTAGGTACATGCATTCTTGTGTAGTTGCAGCTAAAGCCATATATTCTGCCTCACACGTAGACAGTGCCACAGTTGGTTGCTTTTTGGTTTTCCATGAAACCAAAGGACCGTTCACATTTAGGCTCACACAAAAACCTGTTGTGCTGCGTCTATCGGCTACATCGGCTGCCCAGTCCGCATCACTGTAAGCATAAATTCCCAGTTTGTCACTGTCACTTCTTCTGTAACACAACTCTTTTTCAGATGTGCCTTTTAGATATCTCAGTGTGTGTTTAACTGTACACCATTGCTCTTCTGTCGGTTCTGTAAAGTACTGAGACAGTTTACTAACAATAAAACTTAGATCTGGTCTTGTACATGTAGCTAGATAGATAAGGCTACCTACAACCTCTCTGTATTTCTTGACATGTTGCATCACTTCCGTATCACAATGGTAGCTCAAATTCTGTTCACAAGGAGTCATTCTTGGTTTACAATGTTGCATATCAAATCTTTCTAGAATTTTCTCCACATATCTCTTCTGCGACATTTTTACACATTCATGGTCTTGCTCAAAATCAATACCAAGAAAATGTTTCAGTCTGCCCATGTCTTTCATTTTAAATTTTCCAGTGAGCATTTCCTTCACAATCTTTAGTGCATTTTCGTCACTGGCAGCAATGATCAAGTCATCTACCCACACAACCATAATCACTTTCTCAGTTGTTGTTTCTTTAGTGTAAACACAATGATCCACCTGATTTTTTACAAATCCATTATCAATCAGAAATTCGTTTAACATTGTATTCCAGTTTCTTCCTGATTGTTTTAGACCATATAGTGATTTTTTCAGTTTACACACTAATTTCTTATTAGTTTTGCATTTGATCTCATAACCTTCTGGCTGTTCAATGTAGATCTCACAATCTATGGGTGCATGCAAGTAAGCAGTTTTCACATCCATCTGATGTAAGATCAGGTTATCCTGTACTGCTTTCTGCATTATTACCCTGATGCTAGTCATATTGGCAGTAGGAGAAAATGTTTCCTCATAGTCAATTCCCATTTTCTGATTGTATCCTTTGGCTACAAATCGTGCTTTGAATTTATCAGACCCATCAACATCTTTCTTAACTGCATATACCCATCTACCCCCCACTGCTTTCTTACCCTCAGGTAAGCTGGTTAAGGTAAATGTGTCATTATCTTTCAATGACTGCATTTCTTCATCCATTGCTTTACACCACTCTTTTGAGTTTGGTGAATTAACAGCTTCCCTAAATGAGAGGGGTACATTACATATAACTTTGTAACAGAAATCTATGTTAGTCAGAATTTGGTCATCATTCTCTTTTCCCAATACATAATCACTTAAATAAGCAGGTTTCTGTCTCACTCGAGAGGGGTATCGCCTGGGATTGTTATCGGTCTCATCTACCTGTGGTTGAGCCGCCTGTGGCTGTGTTTTCTCAGGAGCATTTACTGGAACCTGGTCTTGTGTATGCCCTGAACTCACACTGGTATTTTGTTTAGTCTTACTAACGCCGTTCAACATTTCCAAATCGTCATCAATGTCCGTCTGTGTTTCCCGCTCTACTTTAGTCTTGGTCATGAATTTCACCAATCTGTGTTTCTGTACCTTCCCATTTTGAGGATAGTAAACCATATAAGCTGGGCTATTTTTGTCATACCCAACAAAGATTCCTTTCTCACATTTTGGATCAAGCTTTCTTTTGTCCTGTTTATAGGCATAACACACTGACCCAAACTTCTGCATCCTAGAGAGATCAGGTCGCCTCCCTGTTAGTATTAAGTAAGGTGTCTGTCCTGTGCGTCTGTTATAGCATCTGTTTCTTATTACAGCTGCCGTCTGTACTGCATAGGTCCACAAATCTTTTGGCAATTCACTCTCTATCAACATGCACCGTGCCATATCAAACAATGTCCGCCAATTTCTCTCAGCAGTTCCATTCTGATGAGGCGAGTATGGAGCTGAGGTCTCATGTCTAATCCTATTTTTGCTGAGTAGAGTTTGGTAATTCCTTCCTGTGAACTCTGTACCGTTATCTGACCTAATGCGTTTAATTGTCCCATATGGGGCAGTATCTGCAAGAAATTTTTCTGTTGCAGACGTTGTGTCACTCTTATTTTTCAAAAAGTATACAAAAATCGTACTGGAGTAATCATCAGTGAATGACAATGCAAATCTGTACCCATCTCTAGACTCCGGCTCTATTGGACCAGCCAAATCGGTGTGCACTAACTCAAGAGCTGTTTTGGCCCTTACATCTGGCTCCCTGTTACGCGTCTGAGCAAATTTTCCCTGGATACACACCTCACAGGGTAGTACTGGTTTGTCTGGTGTACCTTTGATTGTCATACCATCAACAACTCCCTGTAATTTCTGAATGTCATCATAATTACAGTGCCCCAAAATCTCATGCCATGTCTGCAGGTCATGACAACTCTTACAATGATCAACACACTCATCATTCAGTGTTTGTAAATAGTACAGTCTGTTCTGTTCATTAATTAGGAATGTTGTACCATCTCTATGTTGAAGGATGTCTTTCCCTTGTTTGAAGATAATAGTTGCTCCATTGGCTGTGGCTGCTTTTACAGAAAAGATGTCCTGTGGGTATGTGGGGATGTACAACGCCTGTCTCAACGTCGTGGTCTGGCGTTGTCCTTTGCTGTCAATCAAGCTGAGCTCTGCATCACCCCTGCGCTCTGCCACCCCATTGCATCTTGTGCCATCGGCCAGCTCTATACAGTGTGTCTCAGCGTGGAAGCTATCGTCAAACTTCTTGAACTTCGTTATATCCGTGATGATATGTGAGGTTGCCCCCGTATCTACCATCAGACCAGTCAGCTTTATGTCGCGCCTCGGTTGGACCTCTGCGTTTCCCTCGCTCATACGGAATGCGTATTCCTTGCTACTCATCTCCTCTGAGACTTGTCTTGCATTGTCGCTTCGCTGTTTCCGTCTGCAGTTCGCGTCGCGGTGCGTGGAGTTTTTACACCGGCTGCACCACTGTTTGCGTCGACATGCTTTTGCCATGTGTCCTTTTATACCGCATCTGAAGCACACTATATCGGTACTCTCGGTTCCCCGATCACTCGTACTCACCGAAGCAGGTTTTGCACTCGGCTGTATCCGCGCTTTCATCACGTTGTCGTCAGACGTTGCAACGCGCATTTTCTCTTTGTCTTCATAACTCCGTAATCTGGTTTTAAATTCAGCAAAAGGAATCGGTACTTCGCTTTGCGTGATATGGATCGCGAATGGTTTAAATGATTCAGGCAGTCCCTTTAGAATCATTGCTACTAATAGTCCATCACTCAGTGTTTCACCAGCGTTTCTCAGTGCCGTGATGGCCGACTCTGCCCGTATGATGTAGTCGATCACACTTTCGCTGCTTAACTTTCGGAGTGAAGTTAGTTCAGTATACAGACTAATTACACGCGGCTTCCCTTTGCCTGCATAGTAGTCCCGCAGTATTTGTAACGCTTTTCGTCCATCGTCTGTTGCTTCTCGCATCACCAACGATAAACTCTTATCATCCAGGAATTGGATTAATTCAGCATATGCCTCCGCATTTTTCTGATCGTCCTCTTCCTCATCCTCGTCGTGGATGGGCCCTCTTAAAATGGTATCCTTCAGTCCTTGCAGCCGAAGATGGCCCAAAAATTTTGTCTCCCACAGTTCATAATTACGCTCATCTCCATTAAAGATTAGTCGGGACCAGCGACTACTTGACTCGGTTACCCGTCCGCTCATGGTTCTAGTATATCACGTAACGAAAACGCACTCGGTATGTTGCCACGGTTTTCTTAGCGAGAAAAATAATCGTTGAAAACCTTTTCATTTGCTCTGGGCCCATAACCTGTTAGCAGAAATACATGCTACAGCAGTTATGGCGTGTAAAATGCTATACTAAACCGAATGTATACATCTTTTATGGAGGACTGACACACACACGTTAAACTCCTGTCTCTTTACCGTCAAGAAGAAAAAACTTTATTAACACTTTTACAACATCGGCTTAGCTCACAGCTGCCACCCATCGGTCATCAATACAAACTCTTTCACATATATACACTTCACAATTTGAGAGCACATTATTCATTTCTGTCAACAATTGGCATAGCAAGTTCTGCTCTTCTCCTTTCAAAACTTGCTAAAAGCTGTATTTAAAAGAACAGATTGGCCGGGGTAATTCACACCCTTCAATGCCAGCTTAATGTTTAGGTTAGTGGGAATCACAGAGGAATTAGGGATGGAAACTTCTTTGCTGGTGGTAGAAGCGGTCTGGTGAATTTTTAGAGAGAAGAGGCCGTCGATGTTTGAATGTAGAAAATTGTTCTGGCTGCAGCCTGCAGTATGGACTTGTTGGTGTGTGTAGCTCCCAGTGTTCTGACAGCGCGACGTTTTGGGGAAGCATGTGATTCAGCAGCTACCAGTGGGCTTCGTGCGGCGGAGATTTTGTGGCTGTTAGCGGAGTTGATAACAGAGGGTCGTTAAGAGAAGCCTGCATGCAGTAGGCAAAGGAGTAATGTTTGCCGGCGGGGGACGTGCGGCGATTAACCTGTGCGGTAGTGAAAAGGAGTTAAAAAGAAGGAAGTGTGCGGATGCGGAAAGAATGGAATAATTGTGGTAGGCTGCTGGCTGAGTAGTTTGGTGAATGTTTGGTGTGGGTCCGGCGCTGCCGATTGGATGGTGGGGCTGCAGTGTGAGTCAGATAAAAAAAAAAAACCAGGAGTAGGATCCAATGGGACTATCTGGCATGTATAGACGCGTGTAATGCAAAAGGGCTGTTTTTGGTAGCATCTCTCGCTTACGGCCATACCACCCTGAACACGCCCGATCTCGTCTGATTTTGGAAGCTAAGCAGGGTAGGGTCTGGTTAGTACTTGGATGGGAGACCACCTGGGAATACCAGGTGCTGTAAGCTTTTCTCACTTTTACTTTATACAGGGGGCGCTCCACTTCACGATTAATTTAAATCTATCACTCCCATTCCATTTTACTATTTTATATATATATATATTTTTTTCTCTCATTCATAAAGGCAGCTTTTAGAAACCGTTTTACTCTAAATACTTCCTGGTAATTCTAGGTGCTGTAAGCTGTTCGTGCCTTTATTCCACCAGGGCGCGATCTTCGCACAAACTTGAAGACTGTCACTCCCCATTCACGTTTTACAACTTATTGTTAATGATAAAGAGACAGCTTTTTACACACAGTTTTAAACAAAGTACTGATATTATTCCTCTTCAACTGACCGCTTTGTTTTCTATGCAAAAACCACTTCGCCACAGAAGACTCGATATTATTGGCATAGCAAGTTCTGCTCTTCTCCTTTCAAAACTTGCTAAAAGCTGAATTTAAAAGAACAGATTGGCCGGGGTAATTCACACCCTTCAATGCCAGCTTAATGTTTAGGTTAGTGGGAATCACAGAGGAATTAGGGATGGAAACTTCTTTGCTGGTGGTAGAAGCGGTCTGGTGAATTTTTAGAGAGAAGAGGCCGTCGATGTTTGAATGTAGAAAATTGTTCTGGCTGCAGCCTGCAGTATGGACTTGTTGGTGTGTGTAGCTCCCAGTGTTCTGACAGCGCGACGTTTTGGGGAAGCATGTGATTCAGCAGCTACCAGTGGGCTTCGTGCGGCGGAGATTTTGTGGCTGTTAGCGGAGTTGATAACAGATGGTCGTTAAGAGAAGCCTGCATACAGTAGGCAAAGGAGTAATGTTTGCCGGCGGGAGACGTGCGGCGATTAACCTGTGCGGTAGTGAAAAGGAGTTAAAAAGAAGGAAGTGTGCGGATGCGGAAAGAATGGAATAATTGTGGTAGGCTGCCGGCTGAGTAGTTTGGTGAATGTTTGGTGTGGGTCCGGCGCTGCCGATTGGATGGTGGTGCTGCAGTGTGAGTCAGATAAAAAAAAAAAAAAAAACCAGGAGTAGGATCCAATGGGACTAACTGGCATGTATAGACGCGTGTAATGCAAAAGGGCTGTTTTTGGTCGCGTCTTTCGCTTATGGCCATACCACCCTGAACACGCCCGATCTCGTCTGATCTCGGAAGCTAAGCAGGGTAGGGTCTGGTTAGTACTTGGATGGGAGACCACCTGGGAATACCAGGTGCTGTAAGCTTTTCTCACTTTTACTTTATACAGGGGGCACTCCACTTCACGATTAATTTAAATCTATCACTCCCCTTCCGTTTTACTATTTTATATATATATAACTATATATTTTTTCTCTCATTCATAAAGGCAGCTTTTACACACCGTTTTACTCTAAATACTGCCTGGTAATTCTAGCTGCTGTAAGCTGTTCGTGCCTTTATTCCACCAGGGCGCGATCTTCTCACAAACTTGAAGACTGTCACTCCCCATTCACATTTTACAACTTATTGTTAATGATAAAGAGACAGCTTTTTACACATAGTTTTAAACAAAGTACTGATATAATTCCTCTTCAACTCACCGCTTTGTTTTCTATGCAAAAACCACTTCGCCACAGAAGACTCGATATTATTGGCATATTATCTGCTCTTCTCCTCCTTTCAAAACTTGCTAAAAGCTGTATTTAAAAGAGCAGGTTGGCCGGGGTAATTCACACCCTTCAATGCCAACTTAATGTTTAGGTTAGTGGGAATCACAGAGGAATTAGGGATGGAAACTTCTTTGCTGGTGGTAGAAGCGGTCTGGTGAATTTTTAGAGAGAAGAGGCCGTCGATGTTTGAATGTAGAAAATTGTTCTGGCTGCAGCCTGCAGTATGGACTTGTTGGTGTGTGTAGCTCCCAGTGTTCTGACAGCGCGACGTTTTGGGGAAGCATGTGATTCAGCAGCTACCAGTGGGCTTCGTGCGGCGGAGATTTTGTGGCTGTTAGCTGAGTTGATAGCAGAGGGTCGTTAAGAGAAGCCTGCATGCGGTAGGCAAAGGAGTAATGTTTGCCGGCGGGGGACGTGCGGCGATTAACCTGTGAGGTAGTGAAAAGGACTTAAAGAGAAGGAAGTGTGCGGATGCGGAAAGAATGGAATAATTGTGGTAGGCTGCCGGCTGAGTAGTTTGGTGAATGTTTGGTGTGGGTCCGGCGCTGCCGATTGGATGGTGGTGCTGCAGTGTGAGTCAGATAAAAAAAAAAAAAAAACCAGGAGTAGGATCCAATGGGACTAACTGGCATGTAGAGACGCGTGTCATGCAAAGGGGCTGTTTTGGGTAGCATTTCTCGCTTACGGCCATACCACCCTGAACACGCCTGATCTCGTCTGATCTCGGAAGCCAAGCAGGGTAGGGTCTGGTTAGTACTTGGATGGGAGACCTCCTGGGAATACCAGGTGCTGTAAGCCTTTCTCACTTTTACTTTATACAGGGGGCGCTCCACTTCACGATTAATTTAAATCTATCACTCCCCTTCCATTTTACTATTATATATATATATATATTTTTTTTTTCTCTCATTCATAAAGGCAGCTTTTAGAAACCGTTTTACTCTAAATACTTCCTGGTAATTCTAGGTGCTGTAAGCTGTTCGTGCCTTTATTC
Source organism: Brienomyrus brachyistius (assembly GCF_023856365.1). Taxonomy (NCBI): domain Eukaryota; kingdom Metazoa; phylum Chordata; class Actinopteri; order Osteoglossiformes; family Mormyridae; genus Brienomyrus; species Brienomyrus brachyistius. The sequence continues at coordinate 39,169,937 of NC_064534.1, forward strand.
CACCAGGGCGCGATCTTCTCACAAACTTGAAGACTGTCACTCCCCATTCACGTTTTACAACTTATTGTTAATGATAAAGAGACAGCTTTTTACACACAGTTTTAAACAAAGTACTGATATTATTCCTCTTCAACTGACCGCTTTGTTTTATATGCAAAAACCACTTCGCCACAGAAGACTCGATATTTTTGGCATAGCAAGTTCTGCTCTTCTCCTTTCAAAACTTGCTAAAAGCTGTATTTAAAAGAACAGATTGGCCGGGGTAATTCACACCCTTCAATGCCAGCTTAATGTTTAGGTTAGTGGGAATCACAGAGGAATTAGGGATGGAAACTTCTTTGCTGGTGGTAGAAGCGGTCTGGTGAATTTTTAGAGAGAAGAGGCCGTCGATGTTTGAATGTAGAAAATTGTTCTGACTGCAGCCTGCAGTATGGACTTGTTGGTGTGTGTAGCTCCCAGTGTTCTGACAGCGCGACGTTTTGGGGAAGCATGTGATTCAGCAGCTACCAGTGGGCTTCGTGCGGCGGAGATTTTGTGGCTGTTAGCGGAGTTGATAACAGAGGGTCGTTAAGAGAAGCCTGCATGCAGTAGGCAAAGGAGTAATGTTTGCCGGCGGGGGACGTGCGGCGATTAACCTGTGCGGTAGTGAAAAGGAGTTAAAAAGAAGGAAGTGTGCGGATGCGGAAAGAATGGAATAATTGTGGTAGGCTGCTGGCTGAGTAGTTTGGTGAATGTTTGGTGTGGGTCCGGCGCTGCCGATTGGATGGTGGGGCTGCAGTGTGAGTCAGATAAAAAAAAAAAAAAAACAGGAGTAGGATCCAATGGGACTAACTGGCATGTATAGAGGCGTGTAATGCAAAAGGGCTGTTTTTGGTAGCATCTCTCGCTTACGGCCATACCACCCTGAACACGCCTGATCTCATCTGATCTTGGAAGCTAAGCAGGGTAGGGTCTGGTTAGTACTTGGATGGGAGACCACCTGGGAATACCAGGTGCTGTAAGCTTTTCTCACTTTTACTTTATACAGGGGGCGCTCCACTTCACGATTAATTTAAATCTATCACTCCCCTTCCATTTTACTATTTTATATATATATATTTTTTTTTTCTCTCATTCATAAAGGCAGCTTTTAGAAACCGTTTTACTCTAAATACTTCCTGGTAATTCTAGGTGCTGTAAGCTGTTCGTGCCTTTATTCCACCAGGGCGCGATCTTCTCACAAACTTGAAGACTGTCACTCCCCATTCACGTTTTACAACTTATTGTTAATGATAAAGAGACAGCTTTTTACACACAGTTTTAAACAAAGTACTGATATTATTCCTCTTCAACTGACCGCTTTGTTTTCTATGCAAAAACCACTTCGCCACAGAAGACTCGATATTATTGGCATAGCAAGCTCTGCTCTTCTCCTTTCAAAACTTGCTAAAAGCTGTATTTAAAAGAACAGATTGGCCGGGTAATTCACACCCTTCAATGCCAGCTTAATGTTTAGGTTAGTGGGAATCACAGAGGAATTAGGGATGGAAACTTCTTTGCTGGTGGTAGAAGCGGTCTGGTGAATTTTTAGAGAGAAGAGGCCGTCGATGTTTGAATGTAGAAAATTGTTCTGGCTGCAGCCTGCAGTATGGACTTGTTGGTGTGTGTAGCTCCCAGTGTTCTGACAGCGCGACGTTTTGGGGAAGCATGTGATTCAGCAGCTACCAGTGGGCTTCGTGCGGCGGAGATTTTGTGGCTGTTAGCGGAGTTGATAACAGAGGGTCGTTAAGAGAAGCCTGAATGCAGTAGGCAAAGGAGTAATGTTTGCCGGCGGGGGACGTGCGGCGATTAACCTGTGCGGTAGTGAAAAGGAGTTAAAAAGAAGGAAGTGTGCGGATGCGGAAAGAATGGAATAATTGTGGTAGGCTGCCGGCTGAGTAGTTTAGTGAATGTTTGGTGTGGGTCCGGCGCTGCCGATTGGATGGTGGGGCTGCAGTGTGAGTCAGATAAAAAAAAAAAAAACCAAGAGTAGGATCCAATGGGACTAACTGGCATGTATAGACGCGTTTAATGCAAAAGGGCTGTTTTTGGTAGCATCTCTCGCTTACGGCCATACCACCCTGAACACGCCCGATCTCGTCTGATCTCGGAAGCTAAGCAGGGTAGGGTCTGGTTAGTACTTGGATGGGAGACCTCCTGGGAATACCAGGTGCTATAAGCCTTTCTCACTTTTACTTTATACAAGGGGCGCTCCACTTCACGATTAATTTAAATCTATCACTCCCCTTCCATTTTACTATTTTATATATATATTTTTTTTTTTCTCTCATTCATAAAGGCAGCTTTTAGAAACCGTTTTACTCTAAATACTTCCTGGTAATTCTAGGTGCTGTAAGCTGTTCGTGCCTTTATTCCACCAGGGCGCGATCTTCTCACCAACTTGAAGACTGTCACTCCCCATTCACGTTTTACAACTTATTGTTAATGATAAAGAGACAGCTTTTTACACACAGTTTTAAACAAAGTACTGATATTATTCCTCTTCAACTGACCGCTTTGTTTTCTATGCAAAAACCACTTCGCCACAGAAGACTCGATATTATTGGCATAGCAAGTTCTGCTCTTCTCCTTTCAAAACTTGCTAAAAGCTGTATTTAAAAGAACAGATTGGCCGGGGTAATTCACACCCTTCAATGCCAGCTTAATGTTTAGGTTAGTGGGAATCACAGAGGAATTAGGGATGGAAACTTCTTTGCTGGTGGTAGAAGCGGTCTGGTGAATTTTTAGAGAGAAGAGGCCGTCGATGTTTGAATGTAGAAAATTGTTCTGGCTGCAGCCTGCAGTATGGACTTGTTGGTGTGTGTAGCTCCCAGTGTTCTGACAGCGCGACGTTTTGGGGAAGCATGTGATTCAGCAGCTACCAGTGGGCTTCGTGCGGCGGAGATTTTGTGGCTGTTAGCGGAGTTGATAACAGAGGGTCGTTAAGAGAAGCCTACATGCAGTAGGCAAAGGAGTAATGTTTGCCGGCGGGGGACGTGCGGCGATTAACCTGTGCGGTAGTGAAAAGGAGTTAAAAAGAAGGAAGTGTGCGGATGCGGGAAGAATGGAATAATTGTGGTAGGCTGCCGGCTGAGTAGTTTGGTGAATGTTTGGTGTGGGTCCGGCGCTGCCGATTGGATGGTGGGGCTGCAGTGTGAGTCAGATAAAAAAAAAAAAAACCAGGAGTAGGATCCAATGGGACTAACTGGCATGTATAGATGCGTGTAATGCAAAAGGGCTGTTTTTGGTAGCATCTCTCGCTTACGGCCATACCACCCTGAACACGCCCGATCTCATCTGATCTCGGAAGCTAAGCAGGGTAGGGTCTGGTTAGTACTTGGATGGGAGACCACCTGGGAATAGCAGGTGCTGTAAGCTTTTCTCACTTTTACTTTATACAGGGGGCGCTCCACTTCACGATTAATTTAAATCTATCACTCCCCTTCCATTTTACTATTTTATATATATATATTTTTTTTTTCTCTCATTCATAAAGGCAGCTTTTAGAAACCGTTTTACTCTAAATACTTCCTGGTAATTCTAGGTGCTGTAAGCTGTTCGTGCCTTTATTCCACCAGGGCGCGATCTTCTCACCAACTTGAAGACTGTCACTCCCCATTCACGTTTTACAACTTATTGTTAATGATAAAGAGACAGCTTTTTACACACAGTTTTAAACAAAGTACTGATATTATTCCTCTTCAACTCACCGCTTTGTTTTCTATGCAAAAACCACTTCACCACAGAATATTCGATATTATTGGCATATTATCTGCTCTTCTCCTCCTTTCAAAACTTGCTAAAAGCTGTATTTAAAAGAGCAGGTTGGCCGGGGTAATTCACACCCTTCAATGCCAGATTAATGTTTATGTTAGTGGGAATCACAGAGGAATTAGGGATGGAAACTTCTTTGCTGGTGGTAGAAGCGGTCTGGTGAATTTTTAGAGAGAAGAGGCCGTCGATGTTTGAATGTAGAAAATTGTTCTGGCTGCAGCCTGCAGTATGGACTTGTTGGTGCGTGTAGCTCCCAGTGTTCTGACAGCGCGACGTTTTGGGGAAGCATGTGATTCAGCAGCTACCAGAGGGCTTCGTGCGGCGGAGATTTTGTGGCTGTTAGCGGAGTTGATAGCAGAGGGTCGTTAAGAGAAGCCTGCATGCGGTAGGCAAAGGAGTAATGTTTGCCGGCGGGGGACGTGCGGCGATTAACCTGTGCGGTAGTGAAAATGACTTAAAGAGAAGGAAGTGTGCGGATGCGGAAAGAATGGAATAATTGTGGTAGGGTGCCGGCTGAGTAGTTTGGTGAATGTTTGGTGTGGGTCCGGCGCTGCCGATTGGATGGTGGTGCTGCAGTGTGAGTCAGATTAAAAAAAAAAAAAAACAGGTGTAGGATCCAATGGGACTAACTGGCATGTATAGACGCGTGTAATGCAAAATAGCTGTTTTTGGTAGTGTCTCTCGCTTACGGCCGTACCACCCTGAACACACCCGATCTCGTCCGATCTCGGAAGCTAAGCAGCGTAAGGTCTGGTTAGTACTTGGAAGGGAGACCACCTGGGAATACCAGGTGCTGTAAGCTTTTCTCACTTTTACTTTATACAGAGGGCGCTCCACTTCACGATTAATTTAAATCTATCACTCCCCTTCCATTTTACTATTTTATACATATATTTTTTTTCTCTCATTCATAAAGGCAGCTTTTAGAAACCGTTTTACTCTAAATACTGCCTGGTAATTCTAGCTGCTGTAAGCTGTTCGTACCTTTATTCCACCAGGGCGTGATCTTCTCACAAACTTGAAGACTGTCACTCCCCATTCACGTTTTACAACTTATTGTTAATGATAAAGAGACAGCTTTTTACACGCAGTTTTAAACAAAGTACTGATATAATTCCTCTTCAACTCACCACTTTGTTTTCTATGCAAAAACCACTTCGCCACAGAAGACTCGATATTATTGGCATATTATCTGCTCTTCTCCTCCTTTCAAAACTTGCTAAAAGCTGTATTTAAAAGAGCAGGTTGGCCGGGGTAATTCACACCCTTCAATGCCAGCTTAATGTTTAGGTTAGTGGGAATCACAGAGGAATTAGGGATGGAAACTTCTTTGCTGGTGGTAGAAGCGGTCTGGTGAATTTTTAGAGAGAAGAGGCCGTCGATTTTGAATGTAGAAAATTGTTCTGGCTGTAGCCTGCAGTATGGACTTGTTGGCGTGTGTAGCTCCCAGTGTTCTGACAGCGCGACGTTTTGGGGAAGCATGTGATTCAGCAGCTACCAGTGGGCTTCGTGCGGCGGAGATTTTGTGGCTGTTAGCGGAGTTGATAACAGAAGGTCATTAAGAGAAGCCTGCATGCGGTAGGCAAAGGAGTAATGTTTGCCGGCGGGGGACGTGCGGCGATTAACCTGTGCGGTAGTGAAAAGGAGTTAAAGAGAAGGAAGTGTGCGGATGCGGAAAGAATGGAATAATTGTGGTAGGCTGCCGGCTGAGTAGTTTGGTGAATGTTTGGTGTGGTTCCGGCACTGCCGATTGGATGGTGAGGCTGCAGTGTAAGTCAGATTAAAAAAAAAAAAAAAAACAGGAGTAGGATCCAATGGGACTAACTAGCATGTATAGAGGCGTGTAATGCAAAAGGGCTGTTTTTGGTAGTTTTTCTCGCTCACGGCCATACCACCCTGAACACGCCCGATCTCGTCCGATCTCAGAAGCCAAGCAGGATAGGGTCTGGTTAGTACTTTGATGGGAGACCTACTGGGATTACCCTGTGCTGTAAGCTTTTCTCACTTTTACTTTATACAGGGGGCGCTCCACTTCTCGATTAATTTAAATCTATCACTCCCCTTCCATTTTACTATTTTATATATTTCTTTTTTCTCTCATTCATAAAGGCAGCTTTTACACACGTTTTACTCTAAATACTGCCTGGTAATTATAGCTGCTGTAAGCTGTTCGTGCCTTTATTCCACCAGGGCGCGATCTTCTCACAAACTTGAAGACTGTCACTCCCCATTCACGTTTTACAACTTATTGTTAATGATAAAGAGACAGCTTTTTACACACAGTTTTAAACAAAGTACTAATATAATTCCTCTTCAACTCCCCGCTTTGTTTTCTATGCAAAAACCACTTCGCCACAGAAGACTCGATATTATTGGCATAGCAAGTTCTGCTCTTCTCCTTTCAAAACTTGCTAAAAGCTGTATTTAAAAGAACAGATTGGCCGGGGTAATTCACACCCTTCAATGCCAGCTTAATGTTTAGGATAGTGGGAATCACAGAGGAATTAAGGATGGAAACTTCTTTGCTGGTGGTAGAAGCGGTCTGGTGAATTTTTAGAGAGAAGAGGCCGTCGATGTTTGAATGTAGAAAATTGTTCTGGCTGCAGCCTGCAGTATGGACTTGTTGGTGTGTGTAGCTCCCAGTGTTCTGACAGCGCGACGTTTTGGGGAAGCATGTGATTCAGCAGCTACCAGTGGGCTTCGTGCGGTGGAGATTTTGTGGCTGTTAGCGGAGTTGATAACAGAGGGTCGTTAAGAGAAGCCTGCATGCAGTAGGCAAAGGAGTAATGTTTGCCGGCGGGGGACGTGCGGCGATTAACCTGTGCGGTAGTGAAAAGGAGTTAAAGAGAAGGAAGTGTGCGGATGCGGAAAGAATGGAATAATTGTGGTAGGCTGCCGGCTGAGTAGTTTGGTGAATGTTTGGTGTGGGTCCGGCGCTGCCGATTGGATGGTGGGGCTGCAGTGTGAGTCAGATAAAAAAAAAAAAAAAAACCAGGAGTAGGATCCAATGGGACTAACTGGCATGTATAGACGCGTGTAATGCAAAAGGGCTGTTTTTGGTAGCATCCCTCGCTTACGGCCATACCACCCTGAACACGCCCGATCTCGTCTGATCTCGGAAGCCAAGCAGGGTAGGGTCTGGTTAGTACTTGGATGGGAGACCTCCTGGGAATACCAGGTGCTGTAAGCCTTTCTCACTTTTACTTTATACAGGGGGCGCTCCACTTCACGATTAATTTAAATCTATCACTCCCCTTCCATTTTACTATTTTATATATATATTTTTTTTTTCTCTCATTCATAAAGGCAGCTTTTAGAAACCGTTTTACTCTAAATACTTCCTGGTAATTCTAGGTGCTGTAAGCTGTTCGTGCCTTTATTCCACCAGGGCGCGATCTTCTCACAAACTTGAAGACTGTCACTCCCCATTCACGTTTTACAACTTATTGTTAATGATAAAGAGACAGCTTTTTACACACAGTTTTAAACAAAGTACTGATATTATTCCTCTTCAACTGACCGCTTTGTTTTCTATGCAAAAACCACTTCGCCACAGAAGACTCGATATTATTGGCATAGCAAGTTCTGCTCTTCTCCTTTCAAAACTTGCTAAAAGCTGTATTTAAAAGAACAGATTGGCCGGGGTAATTCACACCCTTCAATGCCAGCTTAATGTTTAGGTTAGTGGGAATCACAGAGGAATTAGGGATGGAAACTTCTTTGCTGGTGGTAGAAGCGGTCTGGTGAATTTTTAGAGAGAAGAGGCCGTCGATGTTTGAATGTAGAAAATTGTTCTGGCTGCAGCCTGCAGTATGGACTTGTTGGTGTGTGTAGCTCCCAGTGTTCTGACAGCGCGACGTTTTGGGGAAGCATGTGATTCAGCAGCTACCAGTGGGCTTCGTGCGGCGGAGATTTTGTGGCTGTTAGCGGAGTTGATAACAGAGGGTCGTTAAGAGAAGCCTGCATGCAGTAGGCAAAGGAGTAATGTTTGCCGGCGGGGGACGTGCGGCGATTAACCTGTGCGGTAGTGAAAAGGAGTTAAAAAGAAGGAAGTGTGCGGATGCAGAAAGAATGGAATAATTGTGGTAGGCTGCCGGCTGAGTAGTTTGGTGAATGTTTGGTGTGGGTCCGGCGCTGCCGATTGGATGGTGGGGCTGCAGTGTGAGTCAGATAAAAAAAAAAAAAGAACATTAGTAGGATCCAATGGGACCAACTGGCATGTATAGAGGCGTGTAATGCAAAAGGGCTGTTTTTGGTAGCATCTCTCGCTTACGGCCATACCACCCTGAACACGCCTGATCTCGTCTGATCTCGGAAGCCAAGCAGGGTAGGTTTTGGTTAGTAGTTGGATGGGAGACCTCCTGGGAATACCAGGTGCTGTAAGCTTTTCTCACTTTTACTTTATACAGGGGGCGCTCCACTTCACGATTAATTTAAATCTATCACTCCCCTTCCATTTTACTATTTTATATATATATATATATTTTTTCTCATTCATAAAGGCAGCTTTTAGAAACCGTTTTACTCTAAATACTTCCTGGTAATTCTAGGTGCTGTAAGCTGTTCGTGCCTTTATTCCACCAGGGCGCGATCTTCTCACAAACTTGAAGACTGTCACTCCCCATTCACGTTTTACAACTTATTGTTAATGATAAAGAGACAGCTTTTTACACACAGTTTTAACACTACGATCCCTGAAATCAACGAAATTTTTCGGACGCACCTCGGGTGGAGCCCCCCCCTCACTCCCCACACAAGCTGCCCGCCCCCTCATCAGCGCCAATCAACACCTATTGTTTTGCAAATGAAAGCGGAGTTTCACGGTTTCAGCTTCGGGTCTGCACAGAAACGTTTTCTAACAGTGTGGTCTGAGGAATCGTAAAATACATGCGTTAATATATCATAATTTGAAACACCATTTCTCTTGATTCGGTAATTTCAGTTTCAAGAAAGTATTTGATGGAATAAATACATGCATTTGCTTACTGCCTGTAGCAATCGGTAATCTGATTTTCAGTTTTAAAGTTCGATCAGGGCTAAATGACAAATTAATTAATGTATGTCATCCAAATTACCCTTGCATGATATTTGCATTATAAATGTACCGACAGACAAAGCATTTTTATAGGTAATGAAGAAAAACCTGCAACTTGCAATGTGCAAAGACCGTAATCCCCGTAAGAAGTGCATGCACACAAAAGACTGCTGATTACTATGTCCATTTGTTATGAGAGAGCACAATGCGCTTTGAATGTAAACACTGACGTTGCTACTTGCGAAAAAGATCGCGCAGTTATGAGCGCACAAAAGACTGTAAATTACTGCGGACGTGTGTGCATTTGTGCGTAGGATTATGAGATGCCACGGTGAACTTCACACGGAAACAATTCACATGTTACATGGGAAACATTGCGCAGTTATCAGCGCACAAAAGACTGTAAATTACTCCCGACGTGTGTGCATTTGTGTGTGGGATTATGAGATGCCATGGTGAACTTCACACGGAAACAATTCACATGTTACATGGGAAACATTGCGCAGTTATCAGCGCACAAAAGACTGTAAATTACTCCCGACGTGTGTGCATTTGTGTGTGGGATTATGAAATGCCACAGTGAACACAAACACTTCGTGATGTACGTATGAAACAGGATGGGCAATTATGAGCACACAAAAGTGCTAATTATTCATAAACAGATTGTGGTCCAGATATATAATTACGGCATAATAAAAAAAAGACTTTCGCGTGCGTGTGTGTTTCCGTATCACATTCAATCGGTTATTTTTGATATAATAAATACATACAGTTGATGTCTGCGACAATCTGTGTAACCTTATTCAGTTGTAAAAGTTAGAGCTAAAAGATAAATTGATTTACATATATCGGTAAAAGAACCATGGCATAACATTAGCGCGATATATGCATTATAAATGAATCACTAAGTAAGAACTCAGGACACTGCAGCTGCGCTTTGCATGAAGGCTAAAGATGGCTCTGTTTGGGAAAAAGAAACTTCGGCGTCGATTTATGCAAGAAAAAGAGATTGAAAAAGAAATGAAGACACAGCTTAGACAAGCTTCTGTTCCTCAGCTTTCCACTGGAAAGAGGACTCAGTGTCAGGTGCTCCGTCACTGTAATAGGCAGGGGCGCCGCTAAGGGGGGGAAAGTTGGGACAATTCTAAGGGCCCACGCCCTTTAGGGGCCCCCAGAGATCTGAATGGGTGTGGTAGGGGGGCCCAACCTCATATTTTGTCATAGGGCCCAAAATTGCTAGCGGCGCCCCTGGTAATAGGAACCACAGTACAGAGAGATGTGTGCAGTGTGACAGGTACACCTGTCGCAAGTGTAGGAAGGAGTGTCATTGGGTGTGTGATGACTGTTAGTGGATAGAAAAGGTTTTGTATCTTTAGTGTATGTGCTTATTTTGTATAATAAATGTGTATCTTCCACTTGAATGACACGGACTCTCTCTCTCTATCATACACACACATGCTCTTTATCTTTATACCATCTGATACTTGAAATTTACACATTCTTTGTCAATATTCCTGCAGCTTGTACTCATGAATCAATGATGCAACTTTTCCCCATGTGGCACATGAAGTGTTTACATCAGAAATGCACATGCGTGCACATGTATGACATGTTATTTCATCATACATTTACACATATAGTTGTAGACACAGAACATACATCAAAATATATGTATTTGCTATATCAAAATATATTTGTGTAATTGACACCACGGTTACCGTAGTAGATTTGGGGGTTCCACTGTATTTCAAATTATTATGTATCAAAGCATGTGAATCCTTACAATACATCACTAGATAAACTCTTTAGTGCAGACCTGAGTTGAAGAAGTGACTTCAGGCTGGGGGATGACTTCAGCTGAGTGACTGTGATTCATTTGCAAAACAAAAGGTGTTAATGGTGCTGGAGAGGGGGCGGGCAGCTTGTGAGGGGAGTAAGAGGGGGGGCTCCTTGTGAGGAGAGCCTCATTTTTCCAGGAATTCTAGTGTTAAACAAAGTACTGATATTATTCCTCTTCAACTGACCGCTTTGTTTTCTATGCAAAAACCACTTCGCCACAGAAGACTCGATATTATTGGCATAGCAAGTTCTGCTCTTCTCCTTTCAAAACTTGCTAAAAGCTGTATTTAAAAGAACAGATTGGCCGGGGTAATTCACACCCTTCAATGCCAGCTTAATGTTTAGGATAGTGGGAATCACAGAGGAATTAAGGATGGAAACTTCTTTGCTGGTGGTAGAAGCGGTCTGGTGAATTTTTAGAGAGAAGAGGCCGTCGATGTTTGAATGTAGAAAATTGTTCTGGCTGCAGCCTGCAGTATGGACTTGTTGGTGTGTGTAGCTCCCAGTGTTCTGACAGCGCGACGTTTTGGGGAAGCATGTGATTCAGCAGCTACCAGTGGGCTTCGTGCGGTGGAGATTTTGTGGCTGTTAGCGGAGTTGATAACAGAGGGTCGTTAAGAGAAGCCTGCATGCAGTAGGCAAAGGAGTAATGTTTGCCGGCGGGGGACGTGCGGCGATTAACCTGTGCGGTAGTGAAAAGGAGTTAAAAAGAAGGAAGTGTGCGGATGCGGAAAGAATGGAATAATTGTGGTAGGCTGCCGGCTGAGTAGTTTGGTGAATGTTTGGTGTGGGTCCGGCGCTGCCGATTGGATGGTGGGGCTGCAGTGTGAGTCAGATAAAAAAAAAAAAAAAACCAGGAGTAGGATCCAATGGGACTAACTGGCATGTATAGACGCGTGTAATGCAAAAGGGCTGTTTTTGGTAGCATCTTTCGCTTACGGCCATACCACCCTGAACACGCCCGATCTCGTCTGATCTCGGAAGCCAAGCAGGGTAGGGTCTGGTTAGTACTTGGATGGGAGACCTCCTGGGAATACCAGGTGCTGTAAGCCTTTCTCACTTTTACTTTATACAGGGGGCGCTCCACTTCACGATTAATTTAAATCTATCACTCCCCTTCCATTTTACTATTTTATATATATATATTTTTTTTTCTCTCATTCATAAAGGCAGCTTTTAGAAACCGTTTTACTCTAAATACTTCCTGGTAATTCTAGGTGCTGTAAGCTGTTCGTGCCTTTATTCCACCAGGGCGCGATCTTCTCACAAACTTGAAGACTGTCACTCCCCATTCACGTTTTACAACTTATTGTTAATGATAAAGAGACAGCTTTTTACACACAGTTTTAAACAAAGTACTGATATTATTCCTCTTCAACTGACCGCTTTGTTTTCTATGCAAAAACCACTTCGCCACAGAAGACTCGATATTATTGGCATAGCAAGTTCTGCTCTTCTCCTTTCAAAACTTGCTAAAAGCTGTATTTAAAAGAACAGATTGGCCGGGGTAATTCACAGCCTTCAATGCCAGCTTAATGTTTAGGTTAGTGGGAATCACAGAGGAATTAGGGATGGAAACTTCTTTGCTGGTGGTAGAAGCGGTCTGGTGAATTTTTAGAGAGAAGAGGCCGTCGATGTTTGAATGTAGAAAATTGTTCTGGCTGCAGCCTGCAGTATGGACTTGTTGGTGTGTGTAGCTCCCAGTGTTCTGACAGCGCGACGTTTTGGGGAAGCATGTGATTCAGCAGCTACCAGTGGGCTTCGTGCGGCGGAGATTTTGTGGCTGTTAGCGGAGTTGATAACAGAGGGTCGTTAAGAGAAGCCTGCATGCAGTAGGCAAAGGAGTAATGTTTGCCGGCGGGGGACGTGCGGCGATTAACCTGTGCGGTAGTGAAAAGGAGTTAAAAAGAAGGAAGTGTGCGGATGCGGAAAGAATGGAATAATTGTGGTAGGCTGCCGGCTGAGTAGTTTGGTGAATGTTTGGTGTGGGTCCGGCGCTGCCGATTGGATGGTGGGGCTGCAGTGTGAGTCAGATAAAAAAAAAAAAAGAACATTAGTAGGATCCAATGGGACCAACTGGCATGTATAGAGGCGTGTAATGCAAAAGGGCTGTTTTTGGTAGCATCTCTCGCTTACGGCCATACCACCCTGAACACGCCTGATCTCGTCTGATCTCGGAAGCCAAGCAGGGTAGGTTTTGGTTAGTAGTTGGATGGGAGACCTCCTGGGAATACCAGGTGCTGTAAGCTTTTCTCACTTTTACTTTATACAGGGGGCGCTCCACTTCACGATTAATTTAAATCTATCACTCCCCTTCCATTTTACTATTTTATATATATATATATATATTTTTTTTCTCATTCATAAAGGCAGCTTTTAGAAACCGTTTTACTCTAAATACTTCCTGGTAATTCTAGGTGCTGTAAGCTGTTCGTGCCTTTATTCCACCAGGGCGCGATCTTCTCACAAACTTGAAGACTGTCACTCCCCATTCACGTTTTACAACTTATTGTTAATGATAAAGAGACAGCTTTTTACACACAGTTTTAACACTACGATCCCTGAAATCAACGAAATTTTTCGGACGCACCTCGGGTGGAGCCCCCCCCTTACTCCCCACACAAGCTGCCCGCCCCCTCATCAGCGCCAATCAACACCTATTGTTTTGCAAATGAAAGCGGAGTTTCACGGTTTCAGCTTCGGGTCTGCACAGAAACGTTTTCTAACAGTGTGGTCTGAGGAATCGTAAAATACATGCGTTAATATATCATAATTTGAAACACCATTTCTCTTGATTCGGTAATTTCAGTTTCAAGAAAGTATTTGATGGAATAAATACATGCATTTGCTTACTGCCTGTAGCAATCGGTAATCTGATTTTCAGTTTTAAAGTTCGATCAGGGCTAAATGACAAATTAATTAATGTATGTTATTAAAATTACCCTTGCATGATATTTGCATTATAAATGTACCGACAGACAAAGCATTTTTATAGGTAATGAAGAAAAACCTGCAACTTGCAATGTGCAAAGACCGTAATCCCCGTAAGAAGTGCATGCACACAAAAGACTGCTGATTACTATGTCCATTTGTTATGAGAGAGCACAATGCGCTTTGAATGTAAACACTGACGTTGCTACTTGCGAAAAAGATCGCGCAGTTATGAGCGCACAAAAGACTGTAAATTACTGCGGACGTGTGTGCATTTGTGCGTAGGATTATGAGATGCCACGGTGAACTTCACACGGAAACAATTCACATGTTACATGGGAAACATTGCGCAGTTATCAGCGCACAAAAGACTGTAAATTACTCCCGACGTGTGTGCATTTGTGTGTGGGATTATGAGATGCCATGGTGAACTTCACACGGAAACAATTCACATGTTACATGGGAAACATTGCGCAGTTATCAGCGCACAAAAGACTGTAAATTACTCCCGACGTGTGTGCATTTGTGTGTGGGATTATGAAATGCCACAGTGAACACAAACACTTCGTGATGTACGTATGAAACAGGATGGGCAATTATGAGCACACAAAAGTGCTAATTATTCATAAACAGATTGTGGTCCAGATATATAATTACGGCATAATAAAAAAAAGACTTTCGCGTGCGTGTGTGTTTCCGTATCACATTCAATCGGTTATTTTTGATATAATAAATACATACAGTTGATGTCTGCGACAATCTGTGTAACCTTATTCAGTTGTAAAAGTTAGAGCTAAAAGATAAATTGATTTACATATATCGGTAAAAGAACCATGGCATAACATTAGCGCGATATATGCATTATAAATGAATCACTAAGTAAGAACTCAGGACACTGCAGCTGCGCTTTGCATGAAGGCTAAAGATGGCTCTGTTTGGGAAAAAGAAACTTCGGCGTCGATTTATGCAAGAAAAAGAGATTGAAAAAGAAATGAAGACACAGCTTAGACAAGCTTCTGTTCCTCAGCTTTCCACTGGAAAGAGGACTCAGTGTCAGGTGCTCCGTCACTGTAATAGGCAGGGGCGCCGCTAAGGGGGGGAAAGTTGGGACAATTCTAAGGGCCCACGCCCTTTAGGGGCCCCCAGAGATCTGAATGGGTGTGGTAGGGGGGCCCAACCTCATATTTTGTCATAGGGCCCAAAATTGCTAGCGGCGCCCCTGGTAATAGGAACCACAGTACAGAGAGATGTGTGCAGTGTGACAGGTACACCTGTCGCAAGTGTAGGAAGGAGTGTCATTGGGTGTGTGATGACTGTTAGTGGATAGAAAAGGTTTTGTATCTTTAGTGTATGTGCTTATTTTGTATAATAAATGTGTATCTTCCACTTGAATGACACGGACTCTCTCTCTCTATCATACACACACATGCTCTTTATCTTTATACCATCTGATACTTGAAATTTACACATTCTTTGTCAATATTCCTGCAGCTTGTACTCATGAATCAATGATGCAACTTTTCCCCATGTGGCACATGAAGTGTTTACATCAGAAATGCACATGCGTGCACATGTATGACATGTTATTTCATCATACATTTACACATATAGTTGTAGACACAGAACATACATCAAAATATATGTATTTGCTATATCAAAATATATTTGTGTAATTGACACCACGGTTACCGTAGTAGATTTGGGGGTTCCACTGTATTTCAAATTATTATGTATCAAAGCATGTGAATCCTTACAATACATCACTAGATAAACTCTTTAGTGCAGACCTGAGTTGAAGAAGTGACTTCAGGCTGGGGGATGACTTCAGCTGAGTGACTGTGATTCATTTGCAAAACAAAAGGTGTTAATGGTGCTGGAGAGGGGGCGGGCAGCTTGTGAGGGGAGTAAGAGGGGGGGCTCCTTGTGAGGAGAGCCTCATTTTTCCAGGAATTCTAGTGTTAAACAAAGTACTGATATTATTCCTCTTCAACTGACCGCTTTGTTTTCTATGCAAAAACCACTTCGCCACAGAAGACTCGATATTATTGGCATAGCAAGTTCTGCTCTTCTCCTTTCAAAACTTGCTAAAAGCTGTATTTAAAAGAACAGATTGGCCGGGGTAATTTACACCCTTCAATGCCAGCTTAATGTTTAGGTTAGTGGGAATCACAGAGGAATTAGGGATGGAAACTTCTTTGCTGGTGGTAGAAGCGGTCTGGTGAATTTTTAGAGAGAAGAGGCCGTCGATGTTTGAATGTAGAAAATTGTTCTGGCTGCAGCCTGCAGTATGGACTTGTTGGTGTGTGTAGCTCCCAGTGTTCTGACAGCGCAACGTTTTGGGGAAGCATGTGATTCAGCAGCTACCAGTGGGCTTCGCGCGGCGGAGATTTTGTGGCTGTTAGCGGAGTTGATAACAGAGGGTCGTTAAGAGAAGCCTGCATGCAGTAGGCAAAGGAGTAATGTTTGCTGGCGGGGGACGTGCGGCGATTAACCTGTGCGGTAGTGAAAAGGAGTTAAAGAGAAGGAAGTGTGCGGATGCGGAAAGAATGGAATAATTGTGGTAGGCTGCCGGCTGAGTAGTTTGGTGAATGTTTGGTGTGGGTCCGGCGTTGCCGATTGGATGGTGGGGCTGCAGTGTGAGTCAGATAAAAAAAAAAAAAAAACCAGGAGTAGGATCCAATGGGACCAACTGGCATGTATAGAGGCGTGTAATGCAAAAGGGCTGTTTTTGGTAGCGTCTCTCGCTTACGGCCATACCACCCTGAACACACCTGATCTCGTCTGATCTCGGAAGCCAAGCAGGGTAGGGTCTGGTTAGTACTTGGATGGGAGACCACCTGGGAATACCAGGTGCTGTAAGCTTTTCTCACTTTTACTTTATACAGGGGGCGCTCCACTTCACGATTAATTTAAATCTATCACTCCCCTTCCATTTTACTATTTTATATATATATTTTTATTTTCTCTCTTTCATAAAGGCAGCTTTTACACACCGTTTTACTCTAAATACTGCCTGGTAATTCTAGGTGCTGTAAGCTGTTCGTGCCTTTATTCCACCAGGGCGCGATCTTCTCACAAACTTGAAGACTGTCACTCCCCATTCACGTTTTACAACTTATTGTTAATGATAAAGAGACAGCTTTTTACACACAGTTTTAAACAAAGTACTGATATTATTCCTCTTCAACTGACCGCTTTGTTTTCTATGCAAAAACCACTTCGCCACAGAAGACTCGATATTATTGGCATAGCAAGTTCTGCTCTTCTCCTTTCAAAACTTGCTAAAAGCTGTATTTAAAAGAACAGATTGGCCGGGGTAATTCACACCCTTCAATGCCAGCTTAATGTTTAGGTTAGTGGGAATCACAGAGGAATTAGGTATGTAAACTTCTTTGCTGGTGGTAGAAGCGGTCTGGTGAATTTTTAGAGAGAAGAGGCCGTCGATGTTTGAATGTAGAAAATTGTTCTGGCTGCAGCCTGCAGTATGGACTTGTTGGTGTGTGTAGCTCCCAGTGTTCTGACAGCATGACGTTTTGGGGAAGCATGTGATTCAGCAGCTACCAGTGGGCTTCGTGCGGCGGAGATTTTGTGGCTGTTAGCGGAGTTGATAACAGAGGGTCGTTAAGAGAAGCCTGCATGCAGTAGGCAAAGGAGTAATGTTTGCCGGCGGGGGACGTGCGGCGATTAACCTGTGCGGTAGTGAAAAGGAGTTAAAAAGAAGGAAGTGTGCGGATGCGGAAAGAATGGAATAATTGTGGTAGGCTGCCGGCTGAGTAGTTTGGTGAATGTTTGGTGTGGGTCCGGCGCTGCCGATTGGATGGTGGTGCTGCAGTGTGAGTCAGATAAAAAAAAAAAAAAACCAGGAGTAGGATCCAATGGGACTAACTGGCATGTATAGACGCGTGTAATGCAAAAGGGCTGTTTTTGGTAGCGTCTCTCGCTTATGGCCATACCACCCTGAACACGCCCGAGTCTGATCTCAGAAGCTAAGCAGGGTAGGGTATGGTTAGTACTTGGATGAGAGACCACCTGGGAATACCAGGTGCTGTAAGCTTTTCTCACTTTTACTTTATACAGGGGGCGCTCCACTTCACGATTAATTTAAATCTATCACTCCCCTTCCATTCTACTATTTTATATATATTTTTTTATTTTCTCTCTTTCAAAAAGGCAGCTTTTACACACCGTTTTACTCTAAATACTGCCTGGTAATTCTAGGTGCTGTAAGCTCTTCGTGCCTTTATTCCACCAGGGCGCGATCTTCTCACAAACTTGAAGACTGTCACTCCCCATTCACGTTTTACAACTTATTGTTAATGATAAAGAGACAGCTTTTTACACACAGTTTTAAACAAAGTACTGATATTATTCCTCTTCAACTGACCGCTTTGTTTTCTATGCAAAAACCACTTCACCACAGAAGACTCGATATTATTGGCATAGCAAGTTCTGCTCTTCTCCTTTCAAAACTTGCTAAAAGCTGTATTTAAAAGAACAGATTGGCCGGGGTAATTCACACCCTTCAATGCCAGCTTAATGTTTAGGTTAGTGGGAATCACAGAGGAATTAGGGATGGAAACTTCTTTGCTGGTGGTAGAAGCGGTCTGGTGAATTTTTAGAGAGAAGAGGCCGTCGATGTTTGAATGTAGAAAATTGTTCTGGCTGCAGCCTGCAGTATGGACTTGTTGGTGTGTGTAGCTCCCAGTGTTCTGACAGCGCGACGTTTTGGGGAAGCATGTGATTCAGCAGCTACCAGTGGGCTTCGTGCGGCGGAGATTTTGTGGCTGTTAGCGGAGTTGATAACAGAGGGTCGTTAAGAGAAGCCTGCATGCAGTAGGCAAAGGAGTAATGTTTGCCGGCGGGTGACGTGCGGCGATTAACCTGTGCGGTAGTGAAAAGGAGTTAAAAAGAAGGAAGTGTGCGGATGCGGAAAGAATGGAATAATTGTGGTAGGCTGCCGGCTGAGTAGTTTGGTGAATGTTTGGTGTGGGTCCGGCGCTGCCGATTGGATGGTGGGGCTGCAGTGTGAGTCAGATAAAAAAAAAAAAAAAAACAGGAGTAGGATCCAATGGGACTAACTGGCATGTATAGACGCGTGTAATGCAAAAGGGCTGTTTTTGGTAGCGTCTCTCGCTTATGGCCATACCACCCTGAACACGCCCGATCTCATCCGATCTCGGAAGCCAAGCAGGGTAGGGTCTGGTTAGTACTTGGATGGGAGATCTCCTGGGAATACCAGGTGCTGTAAGCTTTTCTCACTTTTACTTTATACAGGGGGCGCTCCACTTCACGATTAATTTAAATCTATCACTCCCCTTCCATTTTACTATTTTATATATATATATATATATTTTTCTCTCATTCATAAAGGTAGCTTTTACACACCGTTTTACTCTAAATACTTTCTGGTAATTCTAGGTGCTGTAAGCTGTTCGTGCCTTTATTCCACCAGGGCGCGATCTTCTCACAAACTTGAAGACTGTCACTCCCCATTCACGTTTTACAACTTATTGTTAATGACAGCTTTTTACACACAGTTTTAAACAAAGTACTGATATTATTCCTCTTCAACTGACCGCTTTGTTTTCTATGCAAAAACCACTTCGCCACAGAAGACTCGATATTATTGGCATAGCAAGTTCTGCTCTTCTCCTTTCAAAACTTGCTAAAAGCTGTATTTAAAAGAACAGATTGGCCGGGGTAATTCACACCCTTCAATGCCAGCTTAATGTTTAGGTTAGTGGGAATCACAGAGGAATTAGGGATGGAAACTTCTTTGCTGGTGGTAGAAGCGGTCTGGTGAATTTTTAGAGAGAAGAGGCCGTCGATGTTTGAATGTAGAAAATTGTTCTGGCTGCAGCCTGCAGTATGGACTTGTTGGTGTGTGTAGCTCCCAGTGTTCTGACAGCGCGACGTTTTGGGGAAGCATGTGATTCAGCAGCTACCAGTGGGCTTCGTGCGGCGGAGATTTTGTGGCTGTTAGCGGAGTTGATAACAGAGGGTCGTTAAGAGAAGCCTGCATGCAGTAGGCAAAGGAGTAATGTTTGCCGGCGGGGGACGTGCGGCGATTAACCTGTGCGGTAGTGAAAAGGAGTTAAAAAGAAGGAAGTGTGTGGATGCGGAAAGAATGGAATAATTGTGGTAGGCTGCCGGCTGAGTAGTTTGGTGAATGTTTGGTGTGGGTCCGGCGCTGCCGATTGGATGGTGGTGCTGCAGTGTGAGTCAGATAAAAAAAAAAAAAAAAACCAGGAGTAGGATCTAATGGGACTAACTGGCATGTATAGACGCGTATAATGCAAAAGGGCTGTTTTTGGTCGTGTCTCTCGCTTACGGCCATACCACCCTGAACACGCCCGATCTCATCGGATCTCGCAAGCCAAGGAGGGTAGGGTCTGGTCAGTACTTGGATGGGAGACCTCCTGGGAGTACCAGGTGCTGTAAGCTTTTCTCACTTTTACTTTATATAGGGGGCGCTCCACTTCACGATTAATTTAAATCTATCACTCCCCTTCCATTTTACTATTTTATATATATATATATTTTTTTCTCTCATTCATAAAGGCAGCTTTTACACACCGTTTTACTCTAAATACTTCCTGGTAATTCTAGGTGCTGTAAGCTGTTCGTGCCTTTATTCCACCAGGGCGCGATCTTCTCACAAACTTGAAGACTGTCACTCCCCATTCACGTTTTACAACTTATTGTTAATGATAAAGAGACAGCTTTTTACACACAGTTTTAAACAAAGTACTGATATTATTCCTCTTCAACTGACCGCTTTGTTTTCTATGCAAAAACCACTTCGCCACAGAAGACTCGATATTATTGGCATAGCAAGTTCTGCTCTTCTCCTTTCAAAACTTGCTAAAAGCTGTATTTAAAAGAACAGATTGGCCGGGGTAATTCACACCCTTCAATGCCAGCTTAATGTTTAGGTTAGTGGGAATCACAGAGGAATTAGGGATGGAAACTTCTTTGCTGGTGGTAGAAGCGGTCTGGTGAATTTTTAGAGAGAAGAGGCCGTCGATGTTTGGATGTAGAAAATTGTTCTGGCTGCAGCCTGCAGTATGGACTTGTTGGTGTGTGTAGCTCCCAGTGTTCTGACAGCGCAACGTTTTGGGGAAGCATGTGATTCAGCAGCTACCAGTGGGCTTCGTGCGGCGGAGATTTTGTGGCTGTTAGCGGAGTTGATAACAGAGGGTCGTTAAGAAAAGCCTGCATGCAGTAGGCAAAGGAGTAATGTTTGCTGGCGGGGGACGTGCGGCGATTAACCTGTGCGGTAGTGAAAAGGAGTTAAAGAGAAGGAAGTGTGCGGATGCGGAAAGAATGGAATAATTGTGGTAGGCTGCCGGCTGAGTAGTTTGGTGAATGTTTGGTGTGGGTCCGGCGTTGCCGATTGGATGGTGGGGCTGCAGTGTGAGTCAGATAAAAAAAAAAAAAAAAAA
Source organism: Brienomyrus brachyistius (assembly GCF_023856365.1). Taxonomy (NCBI): domain Eukaryota; kingdom Metazoa; phylum Chordata; class Actinopteri; order Osteoglossiformes; family Mormyridae; genus Brienomyrus; species Brienomyrus brachyistius. The sequence continues at coordinate 39,190,979 of NC_064534.1, forward strand.
CCAGGAGTAGGATCCAATGGGACCAACTGGCATGTATAGAGGCGTGTAATGCAAAAGGGCTGTTTTTGGTAGCATCTCACGCTTATGGCCATACCACCCTGAACACGCCCGATCTCGTCTGATCTCGGAAGCTAAGCAGGGTAGGGTCTGGTTAGTACTTGGATGGGAGACCACCTGGGAATACCAGGTGCTGTAAGCTTTTCTCACTTTTACTTTATACAGGGGGCGCTCCACTTCACGATTAATTTAAATCTATCACTCCCCTTCCATTTTACTATTTTATATATATATATATTTTTCTCTCATTCATAAAGGCAGCTTTTACACACCGTTTTACTCTAAATACTTCCTGGTAATTCTAGGTGCTGTAAGCTGTTCGTGCCTTTATTCCACCAGGGCGCGATCTTCTCACAAACTTGAAGACTGTCACTCCCCATTCACGTTTTACAACTTATTGTTAATGATAAAGAGACAGCTTTTTACACACAGTTTTAAACAAAGTACTGATATTATTCCTCTTCAACTGACCGCTTTGTTTTCTATGCAAAAACCACTTCGCCACAGAAGACTCGATATTATTGGCATAGCAAGTTCTGCTCTTCTCCTTTCAAAACTTGCTAAAAGCTGTATTTAAAAGAACAGATTGGCCGGGGTAATTCACACCCTTCAATGCCAGCTTAATGTTTAGGTTAGTGGGAATCACAGAGGAATTAGGGATGGAAACTTCTTTGCTGGTGGTAGAAGCGGTCTGGTGAATTTTTAGAGAGAAGAGGCTGTCGATGTTTGAATGTAGAAAATTGTTCTGGCTGCAGCCTGCAGTATGGACTTGTTGGTGTGTGTAGCTCCCAGTGTTCTGACAGCGCGACGTTTTGGGGAAGCATGTGATTCAGCAGCTACCAGTGGGCTTCGTGCGGCGGAGATTTTGTGGCTGTTAGCGGAGTTGATTACAGAGGGTCGTTAAGAGAAGCCTGCATGCGGTAGGCAAATGAGTAATGTTTGCCGGCGGGGGACGTGCGGCGATTAACCTGTGAGGTAGTGAAAAGGACTTAAAGAGAAGGAAGTGTGCGGATGCGGAAAGAATGGAATAATTGTGGTAGGCTGCCAGCTGAGTAGTTTGGTGAATGTTTGGTGTGGGTCCGGCGCTGCCGATTGGATGGTGGTGCTGCAGTGTGAGTCAGATAAAAAAAAAAAAAAAACCAGGAGTAGGATCCAATGGGACTAACTGGCATGTATAGACGCGTGTAATGCAAAAGGGCTGTTTTTGGTTGCATCTCTCGCTTACGGCCGTACCACCCTGAACACGCCCGATCTCGTCTGATCTTGGAAGCTAAGCAGGGTAGGGTCTGGTTAGTACTTGGATGGGTGACCACCTGGGAATACCAGGTGCTGTAAGCTTTTCTCACTTTTACTTTATACAGGGGGCGCTCCACTTCACGATTCATTTAAATCTAGCACTCCCCTTCCATTTTACTATTTTATATATATATATATTTTATCTCTCTTTCATAAAGCCAGCTTTTAGAAACCGTTTTACTCTAAATACTTCCTGGTAATTCTAGGTGCTGTAAGCTGTTCGTGCCTTTATTCCACCAGGGCGCGATCTTCTCACAAACTTGAAGACTGTCACTCCCCATTCACGTTTTACAACTTATTGTTAATGATAAAGAGACAGCTTTTTACACACAGTTTTAAACAAAGTACTGATATTATTCCTCTTCAACTGACCGCTTTGTTTTCTATGCAAAAACCACTTCGCCACAGAAGACTCGATATTATTGGCATAGCAAGTTCTGCTCTTCTCCTTTCAAAACTTGCTAAAAGCTGTATTTAAAAGAACAGATTGGCCGGGGTAATTCACACCCTTCAATGCCAGCTTAATGTTTAGGTTAGTGGGAATCACAGAGGAATTAGGGATGGAAACTTCTTTGCTGGTGGTAGAAGCGGTCTGGTGAATTTTTAGAGAGAAGAGGCCGTCGATGTTTGGATGTAGAAAATTGTTCTGGCTGCAGCCTGCAGTATGGACTTGTTGGTGTGTGTAGCTCCCAGTGTTCTGACAGCGCAACGTTTTGGGGAAGCATGTGATTCAGCAGCTACCAGTGGGCTTCGTGCGGCGGAGATTTTGTGGCTGTTAGCGGAGTTGATAACAGAGGGTCGTTAAGAAAAGCCTGCATGCAGTAGGCAAAGGAGTAATGTTTGCTGGCGGGGGACGTGCGGCGATTAACCTGTGCGGTAGTGAAAAGGAGTTAAAGAGAAGGAAGTGTGCGGATGCGGAAAGAATGGAATAATTGTGGTAGGCTGCCGGCTGAGTAGTTTGGTGAATGTTTGGTGTGGGTCCGGCGTTGCCGATTGGATGGTGGGGCTGCAGTGTGAGTCAGATAAAAAAAAAAAAAAAAAAAACAGGAGTAGGATCCAATGGGACCAACTGGCATGTATAGAGGCGTGTAATGCAAAAGGGCTGTTTTTGGTAGCATCTCACGCTTATGGCCATACCACCCTGAACACGCCCGATCTCGTCTGATCTCGGAAGCTAAGCAGGGTAGGGTCTGGTTAGTACTTGGATGGGAGACCACCTGGGAATACCAGGTGCTGTAAGCTTTTCTCACTTTTACTTTATACAGGGGGCACTCCACTTCACGATTAATTTAAAACTATCACTCCCCTTACGTTTTACTATTTTATATATATATATTTTTTCTCTCATTCATAAAGGCAGCTTTTACACACCGTTTAACTCTAAATACTGCCTGGTAATTCTTGGTGCTGTAAGCTGTTCGTGCCTTTATTCCACCAGGGCGCGATCTTCTCACAAACTTGAAGACTGTCACTCCCCATTCACGTTTTACAACTTATTGTTAATGATAAAGAGACAGCTTTTTACCCACAGTTTTAAACAAATTACTGATATTATTCCTCTTCAACTGACCGCTTTGTTTTCTATGCAAAAACCACTTCGCCACAGAAGACTCGATATTATTGGCATAGCAAGTTCTGCTCTTCTCCTTTCAAAACTTGCTAAAAGCTGTATTTAAAAGAACAGATTGGCCGGGGTAATTCACACCCTTCAATGCCAGCTTAATGTTTAGGTTAGTGGGAATCACAGAGGAATTAGGGATGGAAACTTCTTTGCTGGTGGTAGAAGCGGTCTGGTGAATTTTTAGAGAGAAGAGGCCGTCGATGTTTGAATGTAGAAAATTGTTCTGGCTGCAGCCTGCATTATGGACTTGTTGGTGTGTGTAGCTCCCAGTGTTCTGACAGCGCGACGTTTTGGGGAAGCATGTGATTCAGCAGCTACCAGTGGGCTTCGTGCGGCGGAGATTTTGTGGCTGTTAGCGGAGTTGATAACAGAGGGTCGTTAAGAGAAGCCTGCATGCGGTAGGCAAATGAGTAATGTTTGCCGGCGGGGGACGTGCGGCGATTAACCTGTGAGGTAGTGAAAAGGACTTAAAGAGAAGGAAGTGTGCGGATGCGGAAAGAATGGAATAATTGTGGTAGGCTGCCAGCTGAGTAGTTTGGTGAATGTTTGGTGTGGGTCCGGCGCTGCCGATTGGATGGTGGTGCTGCAGTGTGAGTCAGATAAAAAAAAAAAAAAAACCAGGAGTAGGATCCAATGGGACTAACTGGCATGTATAGACGCGTGTAATGCAAAAGGGCTGTTTTTGGTTGCATCTCTCGCTTACGGCCGTACCACCCTGAACACGCCCGATCTCGTCTGATCTTGGAAGCTAAGCAGGGTAGGGTCTGGTTAGTACTTGGATGGGTGACCACCTGGGAATACCAGGTGCTGTAAGCTTTTCTCACTTTTACTTTATACAGGGGGCGCTCCACTTCACGATTCATTTAAATCTAGCACTCCCCTTCCATTTTACTATTTTATATATATATATATTTTATCTCTCTTTCATAAAGCCAGCTTTTAGAAACCGTTTTACTCTAAATACTTCCTGGTAATTCTAGGTGCTGTAAGCTGTTCGTGCCTTTATTCCACCAGGGCGCGATCTTCTCACAAACTTGAAGACTGTCACTCCCCATTCACGTTTTACAACTTATTGTTAATGATAAAGAGACAGCTTTTTACACACAGTTTTAAACAAAGTACTGATATTATTCCTCTTCAACTGACCGCTTTGTTTTCTATGCAAAAACCACTTCGCCACAGAAGACTCGATATTATTGGCATAGCAAGTTCTGCTCTTCTCCTTTCAAAACTTGCTAAAAGCTGTATTTAAAAGAACAGATTGGCCGGGGTAATTCACACCCTTCAATGCCAGCTTAATGTTTAGGTTAGTGGGAATCACAGAGGAATTAGGGATGGAAACTTCTTTGCTGGTGGTAGAAGCGGTCTGGTGAATTTTTAGAGAGAAGAGGCCGTCGATGTTTGGATGTAGAAAATTGTTCTGGCTGCAGCCTGCAGTATGGACTTGTTGGTGTGTGTAGCTCCCAGTGTTCTGACAGCGCAACGTTTTGGGGAAGCATGTGATTCAGCAGCTACCAGTGGGCTTCGTGCGGCGGAGATTTTGTGGCTGTTAGCGGAGTTGATAACAGAGGGTCGTTAAGAAAAGCCTGCATGCAGTAGGCAAAGGAGTAATGTTTGCTGGCGGGGGACGTGCGGCGATTAACCTGTGCGGTAGTGAAAAGGAGTTAAAGAGAAGGAAGTGTGCGGATGCGGAAAGAATGGAATAATTGTGGTAGGCTGCCGGCTGAGTAGTTTGGTGAATGTTTGGTGTGGGTCCGGCGTTGCCGATTGGATGGTGGGGCTGCAGTGTGAGTCAGATAAAAAAAAAAAAAAAAAAACAGGAGTAGGATCCAATGGGACCAACTGGCATGTATAGAGGCGTGTAATGCAAAAGGGCTGTTTTTGGTAGCATCTCACGCTTATGGCCATACCACCCTGAACACGCCCGATCTCGTCTGATCTCGGAAGCTAAGCAGGGTAGGGTCTGGTTAGTACTTGGATGGGAGACCACCTGGGAATACCAGGTGCTGTAAGCTTTTCTCACTTTTACTTTATACAGGGGGCACTCCACTTCACGATTAATTTAAAACTATCACTCCCCTTACGTTTTACTATTTTATATATATATATTTTTTCTCTCATTCATAAAGGCAGCTTTTACACACCGTTTAACTCTAAATACTGCCTGGTAATTCTTGGTGCTGTAAGCTGTTCGTGCCTTTATTCCACCAGGGCGCGATCTTCTCACAAACTTGAAGACTGTCACTCCCCATTCACGTTTTACAACTTATTGTTAATGATAAAGAGACAGCTTTTTACACACAGTTTTAAACAAATTACTGATATTATTCCTCTTCAACTGACCGCTTTGTTTTCTATGCAAAAACCACTTCGCCACAGAAGACTCGATATTATTGGCATAGCAAGTTCTGCTCTTCTCCTTTCAAAACTTGCTAAAAGCTGTATTTAAAAGAACAGATTGGCCGGGGTAATTCACACCCTTCAATGCCAGCTTAATGTTTAGGTTAGTGGGAATCACAGAGGAATTAGGGATGGAAACTTCTTTGCTGGTGGTAGAAGCGGTCTGGTGAATTTTTAGAGAGAAGAGGCCGTCGATGTTTGAATGTAGAAAATTGTTCTGGCTGCAGCCTGCATTATGGACTTGTTGGTGTGTGTAGCTCCCAGTGTTCTGACAGCGCGACGTTTTGGGGAAGCATGTGATTCAGCAGCTACCAGTGGGCTTCGTGCGGCGGAGATTTTGTGGCTGTTAGCGGAGTTGATAACAGAGGGTCGTTAAGAGAAGCCTGCATGCGGTAGGCAAATGAGTAATGTTTGCCGGCGGGGGACGTGCGGCGATTAACCTGTGAGGTAGTGAAAAGGACTTAAAGAGAAGGAAGTGTGCGGATGCGGAAAGAATGGAATAATTGTGGTAGGCTGCCAGCTGAGTAGTTTGGTGAATGTTTGGTGTGGGTCCGGCGCTGCCGATTGGATGGTGGTGCTGCAGTGTGAGTCAGATAAAAAAAAAAAAAAAACCAGGAGTAGGATCCAATGGGACTAACTGGCATGTATAGACGCGTGTAATGCAAAAGGGCTGTTTTTGGTTGCATCTCTCGCTTACGGCCGTACCACCCTGAACACGCCCGATCTCGTCTGATCTTGGAAGCTAAGCAGGGTAGGGTCTGGTTAGTACTTGGATGGGTGACCACCTGGGAATACCAGGTGCTGTAAGCTTTTCTCACTTTTACTTTATACAGGGGGCGCTCCACTTCACGATTCATTTAAATCTAGCACTCCCCTTCCATTTTACTATTTTATATATATATATATTTTATCTCTCTTTCATAAAGCCAGCTTTTAGAAACCGTTTTACTCTAAATACTTCCTGGTAATTCTAGGTGCTGTAAGCTGTTCGTGCCTTTATTCCACCAGGGCGCGATCTTCTCACAAACTTGAAGACTGTCACTCCCCATTCACGTTTTACAACTTATTGTTAATGATAAAGAGACAGCTTTTTACACACAGTTTTAAACAAAGTACTGATATTATTCCTCTTCAACTGACCGCTTTGTTTTCTATGCAAAAACCACTTCGCCACAGAAGACTCGATATTATTGGCATAGCAAGTTCTGCTCTTCTCCTTTCAAAACTTGCTAAAAGCTGTATTTAAAAGAACAGATTGGCCGGGGTAATTCACACCCTTCAATGCCAGCTTAATGTTTAGGTTAGTGGGAATCACAGAGGAATTAGGGATGGAAACTTCTTTGCTGGTGGTAGAAGCGGTCTGGTGAATTTTTAGAGAGAAGAGGCCGTCGATGTTTGGATGTAGAAAATTGTTCTGGCTGCAGCCTGCAGTATGGACTTGTTGGTGTGTGTAGCTCCCAGTGTTCTGACAGCGCAACGTTTTGGGGAAGCATGTGATTCAGCAGCTACCAGTGGGCTTCGTGCGGCGGAGATTTTGTGGCTGTTAGCGGAGTTGATAACAGAGGGTCGTTAAGAAAAGCCTGCATGCAGTAGGCAAAGGAGTAATGTTTGCTGGCGGGGGACGTGCGGCGATTAACCTGTGCGGTAGTGAAAAGGAGTTAAAGAGAAGGAAGTGTGCGGATGCGGAAAGAATGGAATAATTGTGGTAGGCTGCCGGCTGAGTAGTTTGGTAAATGTTTGGTGTGGGTCCGGCGTTGCCGATTGGATGGTGGGGCTGCAGTGTGAGTCAGATAAAAAAAAAAAAAAAAAAACAGGAGTAGGATCCAATGGGACCAACTGGCATGTATAGAGGCGTGTAATGCAAAAGGGCTGTTTTTGGTAGCATCTCACGCTTATGGCCATACCACCCTGAACACGCCCGATCTCGTCTGATCTCGGAAGCTAAGCAGGGTAGGGTCTGGTTAGTACTTGGATGGGAGACCACCTGGGAATACCAGGTGCTGTAAGCTTTTCTCACTTTTACTTTATACAGGGGGCGCTCCACTTCACGATTAATTTAAATCTATCACTCCCCTTCCATTTTACTATTTTATATATATATATATTTTTCTCTCATTCATAAAGGCAGCTTTTACACACCGTTTTACTCTAAATACTTCCTGGTAATTCTAGGTGCTGTAAGCTGTTCGTGCCTTTATTCCACCAGGGCGCGATCTTCTCACAAACTTGAAGACTGTCACTCCCCATTCACGTTTTACAACTTATTGTTAATGATAAAGAGACAGCTTTTTACACACAGTTTTAAACAAAGTACTGATATTATTCCTCTTCAACTGACCGCTTTGTTTTCTATGCAAAAACCACTTCGCCACAGAAGACTCGATATTATTGGCATAGCAAGTTCTGCTCTTCTCCTTTCAAAACTTGCTAAAAGCTGTATTTAAAAGAACAGATTGGCCGGGGTAATTCACACCCTTCAATGCCAGCTTAATGTTTAGGTTAGTGGGAATCACAGAGGAATTAGGGATGGAAACTTCTTTGCTGGTGGTAGAAGCGGTCTGGTGAATTTTTAGAGAGAAGAGGCTGTCGATGTTTGAATGTAGAAAATTGTTCTGGCTGCAGCCTGCAGTATGGACTTGTTGGTGTGTGTAGCTCCCAGTGTTCTGACAGCGCGACGTTTTGGGGAAGCATGTGATTCAGCAGCTACCAGTGGGCTTCGTGCGGCGGAGATTTTGTGGCTGTTAGCGGAGTTGATTACAGAGGGTCGTTAAGAGAAGCCTGCATGCGGTAGGCAAATGAGTAATGTTTGCCGGCGGGGGACGTGCGGCGATTAACCTGTGAGGTAGTGAAAAGGACTTAAAGAGAAGGAAGTGTGCGGATGCGGAAAGAATGGAATAATTGTGGTAGGCTGCCAGCTGAGTAGTTTGGTGAATGTTTGGTGTGGGTCCGGCGCTGCCGATTGGATGGTGGTGCTGCAGTGTGAGTCAGATAAAAAAAAAAAAAAAACCAGGAGTAGGATCCAATGGGACTAACTGGCATGTATAGACGCGTGTAATGCAAAAGGGCTGTTTTTGGTTGCATCTCTCGCTTACGGCCGTACCACCCTGAACACGCCCGATCTCGTCTGATCTCGGAAGCTAAGCAGGGTAGGGTCTGGTTAGTACTTGGATGGGAGACCACCTGGGAATACCAGGTGCTGTAAGCTTTTCTCACTTTTACTTTATACAGGGGGCACTCCACTTCACGATTAATTTAAAACTATCACTCCCCTTACGTTTTACTATTTTATATATATATATTTTTTCTCTCATTCATAAAGGCAGCTTTTACACACCGTTTAACTCTAAATACTGCCTGGTAATTCTTGGTGCTGTAAGCTGTTCGTGCCTTTATTCCACCAGGGCGCGATCTTCTCACAAACTTGAAGACTGTCACTCCCCATTCACGTTTTACAACTTATTGTTAATGATAAAGAGACAGCTTTTTACACACAGTTTTAAACAAATTACTGATATTATTCCTCTTCAACTGACCGCTTTGTTTTCTATGCAAAAACCACTTCGCCACAGAAGACTCGATATTATTGGCATAGCAAGTTCTGCTCTTCTCCTTTCAAAACTTGCTAAAAGCTGTATTTAAAAGAACAGATTGGCCGGGGTAATTCACACCCTTCAATGCCAGCTTAATGTTTAGGTTAGTGGGAATCACAGAGGAATTAGGGATGGAAACTTCTTTGCTGGTGGTAGAAGCGGTCTGGTGAATTTTTAGAGAGAAGAGGCCGTCGATGTTTGAATGTAGAAAATTGTTCTGGCTGCAGCCTGCAGTATGGACTTGTTGGTGTGTGTAGCTCCCAGTGTTCTGACAGCGCGACGTTTTGGGGAAGCATGTTATTCAGCAGCTACCAGTGGGCTTCGTGCGGCGGAGATTTTGTGGCTGTTAGCGGAGTTGATAACAGAGAGTCGTTAAGAGAAGCCTGCATGCGGTAGGCAAAGGAGTAATGTTTGCCGGCGGGGGACGTGCGGCGATTAACCTGTGCGGTAGTGAAAAGGAGTTAAAAAGAAGGAAGTGTGCGGATGCGGAAAGAATGGAATAATTGTGGTAGGCTGCCGGCTGAGTAGTTTGGTGAATGTTGGGTGTGGGTCCGGCGCTGCCGATTGGATGGTGGGGCTGCAGTGTGAGTCAGATTAAAAAAAAAAAAAGAACATTAGTAGTATCCAATGGGACCAACTGGCATGTATAGAGGCGTGTAATGCAAAAGGGCTGTTTTTGGTAGTTTCTCTCGCTTACGGCCATACCACCCTGAACACGCCCGATCTCGTCTGATCTTGGAAGCTAAGCAGGGTAGGGTCTGGTTAGTACTTGGATGGGAGATCACCTGGGAAAACCAGGTGCTGTAAGCTTTTCTCACGTTTACTTTATACAGGGGGCGCTCCACTTCAAGATTACTTTAAATCTATCACTCCCCTTCCATTTTACTATTTTATATATATATATTTTTTTTTTTTTCTCTCATTCATAAAGCCAGCTTTTAGAAACCGTTTTACTCTAAATACTTCCTGGTAATTCTAGGTGCTGTAAGCTGTTCGTGCCTTTATTCCACCAGGGCGCGATCTTCTCACAAACTTGAAGACTGTCACTCCCCATTCACGTTTTACAACTTATTGTTAATGATAAAGAGACAGCTTTTTACACACAGTTTTAAACAAAGTACTGATATTATTCCTCTTCAGCTGACCGCTTTGTTTTCTATGCAAAAACCACTTCGCCACAGAAGACTCGATATTATTGGCATAGCAAGTTCTGCTCTTCTCCTTTCAAAACTTGCTAAAAGCTGTATTTAAAAGAACAGATTAGCCCGGGTAATTCACACCCTTCAATGCCAGCTTAATGTTTAGGTTAGTGGGAATCACAGAGGAATTAGGGATGGAAACTTCTTTGCTGGTGGTAGAAGCGGTCTGGTGAATTTTTAGAGAGAAGAGGCCGTCGATGTTTGAATGTAGAAAATTGTTCTGGCTGCAGCCTGCAGTATGGACTTGTTGGTGTGTGTAGCTCCCAGTGTTCTGACAGCGCGACGTTTTGGGGAAGCATGTGATTCAGCAGCTACCAGTGGGCTTCGTGCGGCGGAGATTTTGTGGCTGTTAGCGGAGTTGATAACAGAGGGTCGTTAAGAGAAGCCTGCATGCAGTAGGCAAAGGAGTAATGTTTGCCGGCGGGGGACGTGCGGCGATTAACCTGTGCGGTAGTGAAAATGAGTTAAAAAGAAGGAAGTGTGCGGATGCGGAAAGAATGGAATAATTGTGGTAGGCTGCCGGCTGAGTAGTTTGGTGAATGTTGGGTGTGGGTCCGGCGCTACCGATTGGATGGTGGGGCTGCAGTGTGAGTCAGATAAAAAAAAAAAAAAGAACATTAGTAGTATCCAATGGGACCAACTGGCATGTATAGAGGCGTGTAATGCAAAAGGGCTGTTTTTGGAAGTTTCTCTCGCTTACGGCCATAGCACCCTGAACACGCCCGATCTCGTCTGATCTCGGAAGCTAAGCAGGGTAGGGTCTGGTTAGTACTTGGATGGGAGGCCACCTGGGAATACCAGGTGCTGTAAGCTTTTCTCACTTTTACTTTATACAGGGGGCGCTCCACTTCACGATTAATTTAAATCTATCACTCCCCTTCCATTTTACTATTTTATATATATATATATATATATATATATATATATATATATATTTTTTTTTTTTCTCTCATTCATAAAGGCAGCTTTTAGAAACCGTTTTACTCTAAATACTTCCTGGTAATTCTAGGTGCTGTAAGCTGTTCGTGCCTTTATTCCACCAGGGCGCGATCTTCTCACAAACTTGAAGACTGTCACTCCCCATTCACGTTTTACAACTTATTGTTAATGATAAAGAGACAGCTTTTTACACACAGTTTTAAACAAAGTACTGATATTATTCCTCTTCAACTGACCGCTTTGTTTTCTATGCAAAAACCACTTCGCCACAGAAGACTCGATATTATTGGCATAGCAAGTTCTGCTCTTCTCCTTTCAAAACTTGCTAAAAGCTGTATTTAAAAGAACAGATTGGCCGGGGTAATTCACACCCTTCAATGCCAGCTTAATGTTTAGGTTAGTGGGAATCACAGAGGAATTAGGGATGGAAACTTCTTTGCTGGTGGTAGAAGCGGTCTGGTGAATTTTTAGAGAGAAGAGGCCGTCGATGTTTGAATGTAGAAAATTGTTCTGGCTGCAGCCTGCAGTATGGACTTGTTGGTGTGTGTAGCTCCCAGTGTTCTGACAGCGCGACGTTTTGGGGAAGCATGTGATTCAGCAGCTACCAGTGGGCTTCGTGCGGCGGAGATTTTGTGGCTGTTAGCGGAGTTGATAACAGAGGGTCGTTAAGAGAAGCCTGCATGCAGTAGGCAAAGGAGTAATGTTTGCCGGCGGGGGACGTGCGGCGATTAACCTGTGCAGTACTGAAAAGGAGTTAAAAAGAAGGAAGTGTGCGGATGCGGAAAGAATGGAATAATTGTGGTAGGCTGCCGGCTGAGTAGTTTGGTGAATGTTTGGTGTGGGTCCGGCGCTGCCGATTGGATGGTGGGGCTGCAGTGTGAGTCAGATAAAAAAAAAAAAAAACCAGGAGTAGGATCCAATGGGACTAACTGGCATGTATAGACGCGTGTAATGCAAAAGGGCTGTTTTTGGTAGCATCTCTCGCTTACGGCCATACCACCCTGAACACGCCCGATCTCGTCTGATCTCGGAAGCTATGCAGGGTAGGGTCTGGTTAGTACTTGGATGGGAGACCTCCTGGGAATACCAGGTGCTGTAAGCTTTTCTCACTTGTACTTTAAACGGGGGGCGCTCCACTTCATGATTAATTTAAATCTATCACTCTCCTTCCATTTTACTATTATATATATATATATATTTTTATTTTTCTCTCATTCATAAAGGCAGCTTTTAGAAACCGTTTTACTCTAAATACTTCCTGGTAATTCTAGGTGCTGTAAGCTGTTCGTGCCTTTATTCCACCAGGGCGCGATCTTCTCACAAACTTGAAGACTGTCACTCCCCATTCACGTTTTACAACTTATTGTTAATGATAAAGAGACAGCTTTTTACACACAGTTTTAAACAAAGTACTGATATTATTCCTCTTCAACTGACCGCTTTGTTTTCTATGCAAAAACCACTTCGCCACAGAAGACTCGATATTATTGGCATAGCAAGTTCTGCTCTTCTCCTTTCAAAACTTGCTAAAAGCTGTATTTAAAAGAACAGGTTGGCCGGGGTAATTCACACCCTTCAATGCCAGCTTAATGTTTAGGTTAGTGGGAATCACAGAGGAATTAGGGATGGAAACTTCTTTGCTGGTGGTAGAAGCGGTCTGGTGAATTTTTAGAGAGAAGAGGCCGTCGATGTTTGAATGTAGAAAATTGTTCTGGCTGCAGCCTGCAGTATGGACTTGTTGGTGTGTGTAGCTCCCAGTGTTCTGACAGCGCGACGTTTTGGGGAAGCATGTGATTCAGCAGCTACCAGTGGGCTTCGTGCGGCGGAGATTTTGTGGCTGTTAGCGGAGTTGATAACAGAGGGTCGTTAAGAGAAGCCTGCATGCAGTAGGCAAAGGAGTAATGTTTGCCGGCGGGGGACGTGCGGCGATTAACCTGTGCAGTACTGAAAAGGAGTTAAAAAGAAGGAAGTGTGCGGATGCGGAAAGAATGGAATAATTGTGGTAGGCTGCCGGCTGAGTAGTTTGGTGAATGTTTGGTGTGGGTCCGGCGCTGCCGATTGGATGGTGGGGCTGCAGTGTGAGTCAGATAAAAAAAAAAAACCAGGAGTAGGATCCAATGGGACTAACTGGCATGTATAGACGCGTGTAATGCAAAAGGGCTGTTTTTGGTAGCATCTCTCACTTACGGCCATACCACCCTGAACACGCCCGATCTCGTCTGATCTCGGAAGCTAAGCAGGGTAGGGTCTGGTTAGTACTTAGATGGGAGACCTCCTGGGAATACCAGGTGCTGTAAGCTTCTCTCACTTTTACTTTAAACGGGGGGCGCTCCACTTCACGATTAATTTAAATCTATCACTCCCCTTCCATTTTACTATTATATATATATATATATTTTTTTCTCTCATTCATAAAGGCAGCTTTTAGAATCCGTTTTACTCTAAATACTTCCTGGTAATTCTAGGTGCTGTAAGCTGTTCGTGCCTTTATTCCACCAGGGCGCGATCTTCTCACAAACTTGAAGACTGTCACTCCCCATTCACGTTTTACAACTTATTGTTAATGATAAAGAGACAGCTTTTTACACACAGTTTTAAACAAAGTACTGATATTATTCCTCTTCAACTGACCGCTTTGTTTTCTATGCAAAAACCACTTCGCCACAGAAGACTCGATATTATTAGCATAGCAAGTTCTGCTCTTCTCCTTTCAAAACTTGCTAAAAGCTGTATTTAAAAGAACAGATTGGCCGGGGTAATTCACACCCTTCAATGCCAGCTTAATGTTTAGGTTAGTGGGAATCACAGAGGAATTAGGGATGGAAACTTCTTTGCTGGTGGTAGAAGCGGTCTGGTGAATTTTTAGAGAGAAGAGGCCGTTGATGTTTGAATGTAGAAAATTGTTCTGGCTGCAGCCTGCAGTATGGACTTGTTGGTGTGTGTAGCTCCCAGTGTTCTGACAGTGCGACGTTTTGGGGAAGCATGTGATTCAGCAGCTACCAGTGGGCTTCGTGCGGCGGAGATTTTGTGGCTGTTAGCGGAGTTGATAACAGAGGGTCGTTAAGAGAAACCTGCATGCAGTAGGCAAAGGAGTAATGTTTGCCGGCGGGGGACGTGCGGCGATTAACCTGTGCGGTAGTGAAAATGAGTTAAAAAGAAGGAAGTGTGCGGATGCGGAAAGAATGGAATAATTGTGGTAGGCTGCCGGCTGAGTAGTTTGGTGAATGTTGGGTGTGGGTCCGGCGCTGCCGATTGGATGGTGGGGCTTCAGTGTGAGTCAGATAAAAAAAAAAAAAGAACATTAGTAGTATCCAATGGGACCAACTGGCATGTATAGAGGCGTGTAATGCAAAAGGGCTGTTTTTGGTAGTTTCTCTAGCTTACGGCCATACCACCCTGAACACGCCCGATCTCATCCGATCTCGGAAGCCAAGCAGGTTAGGGTCTGGTCAGTACTTGGATGGGAGACTTCCTGGGAATACCAGGTGCTGTAAGCTTTTCTCACTTTTACTTTATACAGGGGGCGCTCCACTTCACGATTAATTTAAATCTATCACTCCCCTTCCATTTTACTATTTTATATATATATATATTTTTTTCTTTTTCTCTCATTCATAAAGGCAGCTTTTACACACCGTTTTACTCTAAATACTTCCTGGTAATTCTAGGTGCTGTAAGCTGTTCGTGCCTTTATTCCACCAGGGCGCGATCTTCTCACAAACTTGAAGACTGTCACTCCCCATTCACGTTTTACAACTTATTGTTAATGATAAAGAGACAGCTTTTTACACACAGTTTTAAACAAAGTACTGATATTATTCCTCTTCAACTGACCGCTTTGTTTTCTATGCAAAAACCACTTCGCCACAGAAGACTCGATATTATTGGCATAGCAAGTTCTGCTCTTCTCCTTTCAAAACTTGCTAAAAGCTGTATTTAAAAGAACAGATTGGCCGGGGTAATTCACACCCTTCAATGCCAGCTTAATGTTTAGGTTAGTGGGAATCACAGAGGAATTAGGGATGGAAACTTCTTTGCTGGTGGTAGAAGCGGTCTGGTGAATTTTTAGAGAGAAGAGGCCGTCGATGTTTGAATGTAGAAAATTGTTCTGGCTGCAGCCTGCAGTATGGACTTGTTGGTGTGTGTAGCTCCCAGTGTTCTGACAGCGCGACGTTTTGGGGAAGCATGTGATTCAGCAGCTACCAGTGGGCTTCGTGCGGCGGAGATTTTGTGGCTGTTAGCGGAGTTGATAACAGAGGGTCGTTAAGAGAAGCCTGCATGCAGTAGGCAAAGGAGTAATGTTTGCCGGCGGGGGACGTGCGGCGATTAACCTGTGCGGTAGTGAAAAGGAGTTAAAAAGAAGGAAGTGTGCGGATGCGGAAAGAATGGAATAATTGTGGTAGGCTGCCGGCTGAGTAGTTTGGTGAATGTTTGGTGTGGGTCCGGCGCTGCCGATTGGATGGTGGTGCTGCAGTGTCAGTCAGATAAAAAAAAAAAAAAAAAAACCAGGAGTAGGATCCAATGGGACTAACTGGCATGTATAGAGGCGTGTAATGCAAAAGGGCTGTTTTTGTTAGCGGTTCTTGCTTACGGCCATACCACCCTGAACACGCATGATCTTGGAAGCTAAGCAGAGTATGGTCTGGTTAGTACTTGGAAGGGAAACCACCTGGGAATACCAGGTGCTGTAAGCTTTTCTCACTTTTACTTTATACAGGGGGCGCTCCACTTCACGATTAATTTAAATCTATCACTCCCCTTCCATTTTACTATTTTATATATATATATATATTTTCTCTCTTTCATAACGGCAGCTTTTAGAAACAGTTTTACTCTAAATACTGCCTGGTAATTCTAGGTGCTGTAAGCTGTTCGTGCCTTTATTCCACCAGGGCGCGATCTTCTCACAAACTTGAAGACTGTCACTCCCCATTCACGTTTTACAACTTATTGTTAATAATAAAGAGACAGCTTTTTACACACAGTTTTAAACAAAGTACTGATATAATTCCTCTTCAACTCACCACTTTGTTTTCTATGCAAAAACCACTTCACCACAGAAGACTCGATATTATTGGCATAGCAAGGTCTGCTCTTCTCCTCCTTTCAAAACTCGCTAAAAGCTGTATTTAAAAGAGCAGGTTGGCCGGGGTAATTCACACCCTTCAATGCCAACTTAATGTTTAGGTTAGTGGGAATCACAGAGGAATTAGGGATGGAAACTTCTTTGCTGGTGGTAGAAGCGGTCTGGTGAATTTTTAGAGAGAAGAGGCCGTCGATGTTTGAATGTAGAAAATTGTTCTGGCTGCAGCCTGCAGTATGGACTTGTTGGTGTGTGTAGCTCCCAGTGTTCTGACAGCGCGACGTTTTGGGGAAGCATGTGATTCAGCAGCTACCAGTGGGCTTCGTGCGGCGGAGATTTTGTGGCTGTTAGCTGAGTTGATAGCAGAGGGTCGTTAAGAGAAGCCTGCATACGGTAGGCAAAGGAGTAATGTTTGCCGGCGGGGGACATGCGGCGATTAACCTGTGAGGTAGTGAAAAGGACTTAAAGAGAAGGAAGTGTGCGGATGCGGAAAGAATGGAATAATTGTGGTAGGCTGCCGGCTGAGTAGTTTGGTGAATGTTTGGTGTGGGTCCGGCGCTGCCGATTGGATGGTGGTGCTGCAGTGTGAGTCAGATAAAAAAAAAAAAAAACCAGGAGTAGGATCCAATGGGACTAACTGGCATGTAGAGACGCGTGTAATGCAAAAGGGCTGTTTTTGGTAGCATCTCTCGCTTACGGCCATACCACCCTGAACACGCCCGATCTCGTCTGATCTCGGAAGCTAAGTAGGGTAGGGTATGGTTAGTACTTGGATGGGAGACCACCTGGGAATACCAGGTGCTGTAAGCTTTTCTCACTTTTACTTTATACAGGGGGCGCTCCACTTCACGATTAATTTAAATCTATCACTCCCCTTCCATTTTACTATTTTATATATATATATATTTTTTTTTCTCTCATTCATAAAGGCAGGTTTTAGAAACCGTTTTACTCTAAATACTTCCTGGTAATTCTAGGTGCTGTAAGCTGTTCGTACCTTTATTCCACCAGGGCGCGATCTTCTCACAAACTTGAAGACTGTCACTCCCCATTCACGTTTTACAACTTATTGTTAATGATAAAGAGACAGCTTTTTACACACAGTTTTAAACAAAGTACTGATATTATTCCTCTTCAACTGACCGCTTTGTTTTCTATGCAAAAACCACTTCGCCACAGAAGACTCGATATTATTGGCATAGCAAGTTCTGCTCTTCTCCTTTCAAAACTTGCTAAAAGCTGTATTTAAAAGAACAGATTGGCCGGGGTAATTCACACCCTTCAATGCCAGCTTAATGTTTAGGTTAGTGGGAATCACAAAGGAATTAGGGATGGAAACTTCTTTGCTGGTGGTAGAAGCGGTCTGGTGAATTTTTAGAGAGAAGAGGCCGTCGATGTTTGAATGTAGAAAATTGTTCTGGCTGCAGCCTGCATTATGGACTTGTTGGTGTGTGTAGCTCCCAGTGTTCTGACAGCGTGACGTTTTGGGGAAGCATGTGATTCAGCAGCTACCAGTGGGCTTCGTGCGGCGGAGATTTTGTGGCTGTTAGCGGAGTTAATAACAGAGGGTCGTTAAGAGAAGCCTGCATGCAGTAGGCAAAGGAGTAATGTTTGCCGGCGGGGGACGTGCGGCGATTAACCTGTGCGGTAGTGAAAAGGAGTTAAAAAGAAGGAAGTGTGCGGATGCGGAAAGAATGGAATAATTGTGGTAGGCTGCCGGCTGAGTAGTTTGGTGAATGTTTGGTGTGGGTCCGGCGCTGCCGATTGGATGGTGGTGCTGCAGTGTGAGTCAGATAAAAAAAAAAAAAAAAACAGGAGTAGAATCCAATGGGACTAACTGGCATGTATAGACGCGTGTAATGCAAAAGGGCTGTTTTTGGTAGCGTCTCACGCTTACAGCCATACCACCCTGAACACGCCCGATCTCGTCTGATCTCGGAAGCTAAGCAGGGTAGGGTCTGGTTAGTACTTGGATGGGAGACCACCTGGGAATACCAGGTGCTGTAAGCTTTTCTCACTTTTACTTTATACAGGGGGCGCTCCACTTCACGATGAATTTAAATCTATCACTCCCCTTCCATTTTACTATTTTATATATATATATTTTTTTTTTCTCTCATTCATAAAGGTAGCTTTTAGAAACCGTTTTACTCTAAATACTGCCTGGCAATTCTAGGTGCTGTAAGCTGTTCGTGCCTTTATTCCACCAGGGCGCGATCTTCTCACAAACTTGAAGACTGTCACTCCCCATTCACGTTTTACAACTTATTGTTAATGATAAAGAGACAGCTTTTTACACACAGTTTTAAACAAAGTACTGACATTATTCCTCTTCAACTGACCGCTTTGTTTTCTATGCAAAAACCACTTTGCCACAGAAGACTCGATATTATTGGCATAGCAAGTTCTGCTCTTCTCCTTTCAAAACTTGCTAAAAGCTGTATTTAAAAGAACAGATTGGCCGGGGTAATTCACACCCTTCAATGCCAGCTTAATGTTTAGGTTAGTGGGAATCACAGAGGAATTAGGGATGGAAACTTCTTTGCTGGTGGTAGAAGCGGTCTGGTGAATTTTTAGAGAGAAGAGGCCGTCGATGTTTGAATGTAGAAAATTGTTCTGGCTGTAGCCTGCAGTATGGACTTGTTGGTGTGTGTAGCTCCCAGTGTTCTGACAGCGCGACGTTTTGGGGAAGCATGTGATTCAGCAGCTACCAGTGGGCTTCGTGCGGCGGAGATTTTGTGGCTGTTAGCGGAGTTGATAACAGAGGGTCGTTAAGAGAAGCCTGCATGCAGTAGGCAAAGGAGTAATGTTTGCCGGCGGGGGACGTGCGGCGATTAACTTGTGCGGTAGTGAAAAGGAGTTAAAAAGAAGGAAGTGTGCGGATGCGGAAAGAATGGAATAATTGTGGTAGGCTGCCGGCTGAGTAGTTTGGTGAATGTTTGGTGTGGGTCCGGCGTTGCCGATTAGATGGTGGGGCTGCAGTGTGAGTCAGATAAAAAAAAAAAAAAACATTAGTAGGATCCAATGGGACCAACTGGCATGTATAGAGGCGTGTAATGCAAAAGGGCTGTTTTTGGTAGCATCTCTCGCTTATGGCCATGCCCGCCTGAACACGCCTGATCTCATCTGATCTCGGAAGCCAATCAGGGTAGGGTCTGATTAGTACTTGGATGGGAGACCTCCTGGGAATACCAGGTGCTGTAAGCTTTTCTCACTTTTACTTTATACAGGGGGCGCTCCACTTCACGATTAATTTAAATCTAGCACTCCCCTTCCATTTTACTATTTTATATATATATTTTTTTTCTCTCTTTCATAAAGCCAGCTTATAGAAACCGTTTTACTCTAAATACTTCCTGGTAATTCTAGGTGCTGTAAGCTGTTCGTGCCTTTATTCCACCAGGGCGCGATCTTCTCACAAACTTGAAGACTGTCACTCCCCATTCACGTTTTACAACTTATTGTTAATGATAAAGAGACAGCTTTTTACACACAGTTTTAAACAAAGTACTGATATTATTCCTCTTCAACTGACCGCTTTGTTTTCTATGCAAAAACCACTTCGCCACAGAAGACTCGATATTATTGGCATAGCAAGTTCTGCTCTTCTCCTTTCAAAACTTGCTAAAAGCTGTATTTAAAAGAACAGATTGGCCGGGGTAATTCACACCCTTCAATGCCAGCTTAATGTTTAGGTTAGTGGGAATCACAGAGGAATTAGGGATGGAAACTTCTTTGCTGGTGGTAGAAGCGGTCTGGTGAATTTTTAGAGAGAAGAGGCCGTCGATGTTTGAATGTAGAAAATTGTTCTGGCTGTAGCCTGCAGTATGGACTTGTTGGTGTGTGTAGCTCCCAGTGTTCTGACAGCGCGACGTTTTGGGGAAGCATGTGATTCAGCAGCTACCAGTGGGCTTCGTGCGGCGGAGATTTTGTGGCTGTTAGCGGAGTTGATAACAGAGGGTCGTTAAGAGAAGCCTGCATGCAGTAGGCAAAGGAGTAATGTTTGCCGGCGGGGGACGTGCGGCGATTAACTTGTGCGGTAGTGAAAAGGAGTTAAAAAGAAGGAAGTGTGCGGATGCGGAAAGAATGGAATAATTGTGGTAGGCTGCCGGCTGAGTAGTTTGGTGAATGTTTGGTGTGGGTCCGGCGTTGCCGATTGGATGGTGGGGCTGCAGTGTGAGTCAGATAAAAAAAAAAAAAAAAAACCAGGAGTAGGATCCAATGGGACTAACTGGCATGTATAGAGGCGTGTAATGCAAAAGGGCTGTTTTTGGTAGCATCTCTCGCTTACGGCCATACCACCCTGAACACGCCCGATCTCGTCTGATCTCGGAAGCCAAGCAGGGTAGGGTCTGGTTAGTACTTGGATGGGAGACCTCCTGGGAATACCAGGTGCTGTAAGCCTTTCTCACTTTTACTTTATACAGGGGGCGCACCACTTCACGATTAATTTAAATCTATCACTCCCCTTCCATTTTACTATTTTATATATATATATATTTTTTTCTCTTATTCATAAAGGCAGCTTTTAGAAACCGTTTTACTCTAAATACTTCCTGGTAATTCTAGGTGCTGTAAGCTGTTCGTGCCTTTATTCCACCAGGGCGCGATCTTCTCACAAACTTGAAGACGGTCACTCCCCATTCACGTTTTACAACTTATTGTTGATGATAAAGAGACAGCTTTTTACACACAGTTTTAAACAAAGTACTGATATTATTCCTCTTCAACTCACCGCTTTGTTTTCTATGCAAAAACCACTTCGCCACAGAAGACTCGATATTATTGGCATAGCAAGTTCTGCTCTTCTCCTTTCAAAACTTGCTAAAAGCTGTATTTAAAAGAACAGATTGGCGGGGGTAATTCACACCCTTCAATGCCAGCTTAATATTTAGGTTAGTGGGAATCACAGAGGAATTAGGGATGGAAACTTCTTTGCTGGTGGTAGAAGCGGTCTGGTGAATTTTTAGAGAGAAGAGGCCGTCGATGTTTGAATGTAGAAAATTGTTCTGGCTGCAGCCTGCAGTATGGACTTGTTGGTGTGTGTAGCTCCCAGTGTTCTGACAGCGCGACGTTTTGGGGAAGCATGTGATTCAGCAGCTACCAGTGGGCTTCGTGCGGCGGAGATTTTGTGGCTGTTAGCGGAGTTGATAACAGAGGGTCGTTAAGAGAAGCCTACATGCAGTAGGCAAAGGAGTAATGTTTGCCGGCGGGGGACGTGCGGCGATTAACCTGTGCGGTAGTGAAAAGGAGTTAAAAAGAAGGAAGTGTGCGGATGCGGAAAGAATGGAATAATTGTGGTAGGCTGCCGGCTGAGTAGTTTGGTGAATGTTTGGTGTGGGTCCGGCGCTGCCGATTGGATGGTGGGGCTGCAGTGTGAGTCAGATAAAAAAAAAAAAAACCAGGAGTAGGATCCAATGGGACTAACTGGCATGTATAGAGGCGTGTAATGCAAAAGGGCTGTTTTTGGTAGTTTTTCTCGCTCACGGCCATACCACCCTGAACACGCCCGATCTCGTCTGATCTTGGAAGCTAAGCAGGGTAGGGTCTGGTTAGTACTTGGATGGGAAACCACCTGGGAATACCAGGTGCTGTAAGCTTTTCTCACTTTTACTTTATACAGGGGGCGCTCCACTTCACGATTAATTTAAATCTATCACTCCCCTTCCATTTTACTATTTTATATATATATTTTTTTTTTCTCTCTTTCATAAAGGCAGCTTTTAGAAACCGTTTTACTCTAAATACTGCCTGGCAATTCTAGGTGCTGTAAGCTGTTCGTGCCTTTATTCCACCAGGACGCGATCTTCTCACAAACTTGAAGACTGTCACTCCCCATTCACGTTTTACAACTTATTGTTAATGATAAAGAGACAGCTTTTTACACACAGTTTTAAACAAAGTACTGATATTATTCCTCTTCAACTGACCGCTTTGTTTTCTATGCAAAAACCACTTCGCCACAGAAGACTCGATATTATTGGCATAGCAAGTTCTGCTCTTCTCCTTTCAAAACTTGCTAAAAGCTGTATTTAAAAGAACAGATTGGCCGGGGTAATTCACACCCTTCAATGCCAGCTTAATGTTTAGGTTAGTGGGAATCACAGAGGAATTAGGGATGGAAACTTCTTTGCTGGTGGTAGAAGCGGTCTGGTGAATTTTTAGAGAGAAGAGGCCGTCGATGTTTGAATGTAGAAAATTGTTCTGGCTGTAGCCTGCAGTATGGACTTGTTGGTGTGTGTAGCTCCCAGTGTTCTGACAGCGCGACGTTTTGGGGAAGCATGTGATTCAGCAGCTACCAGTGGGCTTCGTGCGGCGGAGATTTTGTGGCTGTTAGCGGAGTTGATAACAGAGGGTCGTTAAGAGAAGCCTGCATGCAGTAGGCAAAGGAGTAATGTTTGCCGGCGGGGGACGTGCGGCGATTAACTTGTGCGGTAGTGAAAAGGAGTTAAAAAGAAGGAAGTGTGCGGATGCGGAAAGAATGGAATAATTGTGGTAGGCTGCCGGCTGAGTAGTTTGGTGAATGTTTGGTGTGGGTCCGGCGTTGCCGATTGGATGGTGGGGCTGCAGTGTGAGTCAGATAAAAAAAAAAAAAAAAAACCAGGAGTAGGATCCAATGGGACTAACTGGCATGTATAGAGGCGTGTAATGCAAAAGGGCTGTTTTTGGTAGCATCTCTCGCTTACGGCCATACCACCCTGAACACGCCCGATCTCGTCTGATCTCGGAAGCCAAGCAGGGTAGGGTCTGGTTAGTACTTGGATGGGAGACCTCCTGGGAATACCAGGTGCTGTAAGCCTTTCTCACTTTTACTTTATACAGGGGGCGCACCACTTCACGATTAATTTAAATCTATCACTCCCCTTCCATTTTACTATTTTATATATATATATATTTTTTTCTCTTATTCATAAAGGCAGCTTTTAGAAACCGTTTTACTCTAAATACTTCCTGGTAATTCTAGGTGCTGTAAGCTGTTCGTGCCTTTATTCCACCAGGGCGCGATCTTCTCACAAACTTGAAGACGGTCACTCCCCATTCACGTTTTACAACTTATTGTTGATGATAAAGAGACAGCTTTTTACACACAGTTTTAAACAAAGTACTGATATTATTCCTCTTCAACTCACCGCTTTGTTTTCTATGCAAAAACCACTTCGCCACAGAAGACTCGATATTATTGGCATAGCAAGTTCTGCTCTTCTCCTTTCAAAACTTGCTAAAAGCTGTATTTAAAAGAACAGATTGGCGGGGGTAATTCACACCCTTCAATGCCAGCTTAATATTTAGGTTAGTGGGAATCACAGAGGAATTAGGGATGGAAACTTCTTTGCTGGTGGTAGAAGCGGTCTGGTGAATTTTTAGAGAGAAGAGGCCGTCGATGTTTGAATGTAGAAAATTGTTCTGGCTGCAGCCTGCAGTATGGACTTGTTGGTGTGTGTAGCTCCCAGTGTTCTGACAGCGCGACGTTTTGGGGAAGCATGTGATTCAGCAGCTACCAGTGGGCTTCGTGCGGCGGAGATTTTGTGGCTGTTAGCGGAGTTGATAACAGAGGGTCGTTAAGAGAAGCCTACATGCAGTAGGCAAAGGAGTAATGTTTGCCGGCGGGGGACGTGCGGCGATTAACCTGTGCGGTAGTGAAAAGGAGTTAAAAAGAAGGAAGTGTGCGGATGCGGAAAGAATGGAATAATTGTGGTAGGCTGCCGGCTGAGTAGTTTGGTGAATGTTTGGTGTGGGTCCGGCGCTGCCGATTGGATGGTGGGGCTGCAGTGTGAGTCAGATAAAAAAAAAAAAAACCAGGAGTAGGATCCAATGGGACTAACTGGCATGTATAGAGGCGTGTAATGCAAAAGGGCTGTTTTTGGTAGTTTTTCTCGCTCACGGCCATACCACCCTGAACACGCCCGATCTCGTCTGATCTTGGAAGCTAAGCAGGGTAGGGTCTGGTTAGTACTTGGATGGGAAACCACCTGGGAATACCAGGTGCTGTAAGCTTTTCTCACTTTTACTTTATACAGGGGGCGCTCCACTTCACGATTAATTTAAATCTATCACTCCCCTTCCATTTTACTATTTTATATATATATATTTTTTTTCTCTCTTTCATAAAGGCAGCTTTTAGAAACCGTTTTACTCTAAATACTGCCTGGCAATTCTAGGTGCTGTAAGCTGTTCGTGCCTTTATTCCACCAGGACGCGATCTTCTCACAAACTTGAAGACTGTCACTCCCCATTCACGTTTTACAACTTATTGTTAATGATAAAGAGACAGCTTTTTACACACAGTTTTAAACAAAGTACTGATATAATTCCTCTTCAACTCACCGCTTTGTTTTCTATGCAAAAACCACTTCACCATAGAAGACTCGATATTATTGGCATAGCAAGGTCTGCTCTTCTCCTCCTTTCAAAACTCGCTAAAAGCTGTATTTAAAAGAGCAGGCTGGCCGGGGTAATTCACACCCTTCAATGCCAGCTTAATGTTTAGGTTGGTGGGAATCACAGAGGAATTAGGGATGGAAACTTCTTTGCTGGTGGTAGAAGCGTTCTGGTGAATTTTTAGAGAGAAGAGGCCGTCGATGTTTGAATGTAGAAAATTGTTCTGGCTGCAGCCTGCAGTATGGACTTGTTGGCATGTGTAGCTCCCAGTGTTCTGACAGCGCGACGTTTTGGGGAAGCATGTGATTCAACAGCTACCAGTGGGCTTCGTGTGGCGGAGATTTTGTGGCTGTTAGCGGAGTTGATAACAGAGGGTCGTTAAGAGATGCCTGCATGCGGTAGGCAAAGGAGTAATGTTTGCTGGCGGGGGACGTGCGGCGATTAACCTGTGCGGTAGTGAAAAGGAGTTAAAGAGAAGGAAGTGTGCGGATGCGGAAAGAATGGAATAATTGTGGTAGGCTGCCGGCTGAGTAGTTTGGTGAATGTTTGGTGTGGGTCCGGCGCTGCCGATTGGATGGTGGGGCTGCAGTGTGAGTCAGATAAAAAAAAAAAAACAGGTGTAGGATCCAATGGGACTAACTGGCATGTATAGACGCGTGTAATGCAAAAGAGCTGTTTTTGGTAGTGTCTCTCGCTTACGGCCGTACCACCCTGAACACACCCGATCTCGTCCGATCTCGGTAAGCTAAGCAGGGTAAGGTCTGGTTAGTACTTGGAAGGAAGACCACCTGGGAATACCAGGTGCCGTAAGCTTTTCTCACTTTTACTTTATACAGGGGGCGCTCCACTTCACGATTAATTTAAATCTATCACTCCCCTTCTATTTTACTATTTTATATATATATATTTTTTTTCTCTCTTTCATAAAGGCAGCTTTTAGAAACCGTTTTACTCTAAATACTGCCTGGCAATTCTAGGTGCTGTAAGCTGTTCGTGCCTTTATTCCACCAGGACGCGATCTTCTCACAAACTTGAAGACTGTCACTCCCCATTCACGTTTTACAACTTATTGTTAATGATAAAGAGACAGCTTTTTACACACAGTTTTAAACAAAGTACTGATATAATTCCTCTTCAACTCACCGCTTTGTTTTCTATGCAAAAACCACTTCACCATAGAAGACTCGATATTATTGGCATAGCAAGGTCTGCTCTTCTCCTCCTTTCAAAACTCGCTAAAAGCTGTATTTAAAAGAGCAGGCTGGCCGGGGTAATTCACATCCTTCAATGCCAGATTAATGTTTAGGTTGGTGGGAATCACAGAGGAATTAGGGATGGAAACTTCTTTGCTGGTGGTAGAAGCGTTCTGGTGAATTTTTAGAGAGAAGAGGCCGTCGATGTTTGAATGTAGAAAATTGTTCTGGCTGCAGCCTGCAGTATGGACTTGTTGGCGTGTGTAGCTCCCAGTGTTCTGACAGCGCGACGTTTTGGGGAAGCATGTGATTCAACAGCTACCAGTGGGCTTCGTGCGGCGGAGATTTTGTGGCTGTTAGCGGAGTTGATAACAGAGGGTCGTTAAGAGAAGCCTGCATGCGGTAGGCAAAGGAGTAATGTTTGCTGGCGGGGGACGTGCGGCGATTAACCTGTGCGGTAGTGAAAAGGAGTTAAAGAGAAGGAAGTGTGCGGATGCGGAAAGAATGGAATAATTGTGGTAGGCTGCCGGCTGAGTAGTTTGGTGAATGTTTGGTGTGGGTCCGGCGCTGCCAATTGGATGGTGGGGCTGCAGTGTGAGTCAGATAAAAAAAAAAAACAGGAGTAGGATCCAATGGGACTAACTGGCATGTATAGAGGCGTGTAATGCAAAAGGGCTGTTTTTGTTCGCGGCTCTCGTTTATGGCCATACCACCCTGAACACGCCCGATCTCGTCTGATCTCGGAAGCTAAGTGGGGTAGGGTCTGGTTAGTACTTGGATGGGTGACTGCCTGGGAATACCACGTGCTGTAAGCTTTTCTCACTTTTACTTTATACAGGGGGCACTCCACCTCACGATTAATTTAAATCTATCACTCCCCTTACTATTTTATATATTTCTTTTTTCTCTCATTCATAAAGGCAGCTTTTACACACGTTTTACTCTAAATACTGCCTGGTAATTCTAGGTGCTGTAAGCTGTTCGTGCCTTTATTCCACCAGGGCGCGATCTTCTCACAAACTTGAAGACTGTCACTCCCCATTCACGTTTTACAACTTATTGTTAATGATAAAGAGACAGCTTTTTACACACAGTTTTAAACAAAGTACTGATATAATTCCTCTTCAACTCATCGCTTTGTTTTCTATGCAAAAACCACTTCACCACAGAAGACTCGATATTATTGGCATAGCAAGTTCTGCTCTTCTCCTCCTTTCAAAACTTGCTAAAAGCTGTATTTAAAAGAGCAGGTTGGCCGGGGTAATTCACACCCTTCAATGCCAGCTTAATGTTTAGGTTAGTGGGAATCACAGAGGAATTAGGGATGGAAACTTCTTTGCTGGTGGTAGAAGCGGTCTGGTGAATTTTTAGAGAGAAGAGGCCGTCGATGTTTGAATGTAGAAAATTGTTCTGGCTGCAGCCTGCAGTATGGACTTGTTGGTGTGTGTAGCTCCCAGTGTTCTGACAGCACGACGTTTTGGGGAAGCATGTGATTCAGCAGCTACCAGTGGGCTTCGTGCGGCGGAGATTTTGTGGCTGTTAGCGGAGTTGATAACAGAGGGTCGTTAAGAGAAGCCTGCATGCAGTAGGCAAAGGAGTAATGTTTGCCGGCGGGGGACGTGCGGCGATTAACCTGTGCGGTAGTGAAAAGGAGTTAAAAAGAAGGAAGTGTGCGGATGCGGAAAGAATGGAATAATTGTGGTAGGCTGCCGGCTGAGTAGTTTGGTGAATGTTTGGTGTGGGTCCGGCGCTGCCGATTGGATGGTGGGGCTGCAGTGTGAGTCAGATAAAAAAAAAAAAAAAAACCAGGAGTAGGATCCAATGGGACTAACTGGCATGTATAGACGCGTGTAATGCAAAAGGGCTGTTTTTGGTAGCATCTCTCGCTTACGGCCATACCACCCTGAACACGCCCGATCTCGTCTGATCTCGGAAGCTAAGCAGGGTAGGGTCTGGTTAGTACTTGGATGGGAGACCACCTGGGAATACCTGGTGCTGTAAACTTTTCTCACTTTTACTTTATACAGGGGGCGCTCCACTTCACGATTAATTTAAATCTATCACTCCCCTTCCATTTTACTATTTTATATATATATATATATATATTTTTTTTTTTCTCTCATTCATAAAGGCAGCTTTTAGAAACCGTTTTACTCTAAATACTTCCTGGTAATTCTAGGTGCTGTAAGCTGTTCGTGCCTTTATTCCACCAGGGCGCGATCTTCTCACAAACTTGAAGACTGTCACTCCCCATTCACGTTTTACAACTTATTGTTGATGATAAAGAGACAGCTTTTTACACACAGTTTTAAACAAAGTACTGATATTATTCCTCTTCAACTGACCGCTTTGTTTTCTATGCAAAAACCACTTCGCCACAGAAGACTCGATTTTATTGGCATAGCAAGTTCTGCTCTTCTCCTTTCAAAACTTGCTAAAAGCTGTATTTAAAAGAACAGATTGGCCGGGGTAATTCACACCCTTCAATGCCAGCTTAATGTTTAGGTTAGTGGGAGTCACAGAGGAATTAGGGATGGAAACTTCTTTGCTGGTGGTAGAAGCGGTCTGGTGAATTTTTAGAGAGAAGAGGCCGTCGATGTTTGAATGTAGAAAATTGTTCTGGCTGCAGCCTGCAGTATAGACTTGTTGGTGTGTGTAGCTCCCAGTGTTCTGACAGCGTGACGTTTTGGGGAAGCATGTGATTCAGCAGCTACCAGTGGGTTTCGTGCGGCGGAGATTTTGTGGCTGTTAGCGGAGTTGATAACAGAGGGTCGTTAAGAGAAGCCTGCATGCAGTAGGCAAAGGAGTAATGTTTGCCGGCGGGGGACGTGCGGCGATTAACCTGTGCGGTAGTGAAAAGGAGTTAAAAAGAAGGAAGTGTGCGGATGCGGAAAGAATGGAATAATTGTGGTAGGCTGCTGGCTGAGTAGTTTGGTGAATGTTTGGTGTGGGTCCGGCGCTGCCGATTGGATGGTGGGGCTGCAGTGTGAGTCAGATAAAAAAAAAAAAACAACATTAGTAGGATCCAATGGGACCAACTGGCATGTATAGAGGCGTGTAATGCAAACGGGCTGTTTTTGGTAGCATCTCTCGCTTACGGCCATACCACCCTGAACACGCCTGATCTCGTCTGATCTCGGAAGCTAAGCAGCGTAGGGTCTGGTTAGTACTTGGATGGGAGACCACCTGGGAATTCCAGGTGCTGTAAGCTTTTCTCACTTTTACTTTAAACGGGGGGCGCTCCACTTCACGATTAATTTAAATCTAGCACTCCCCTTCCATTTTACTATTTTATATATATATTTTTTTTCTCTCTTTCATAAAGCCAGCTTATAGAAACCGTTTTACTCTAAATACTTCCTGGTAATTCTAGGTGCTGTAAGCTGTTCGTGCCTTTATTCCACCAGGGCGCGATCTTCTCACAAACTTGAAGACTGTCACTCCCCATTCACGTTTTACAACTTATTGTTAATGATAAAGAGACAGCTTTTTACACACAGTTTTAAACAAAGTACTGATATTATTCCTCTTCAACTGACCGCTTTGTTTTCTATGCAAAAACCACTTCGCCACAGAAGACTCGATATTATTGGCATAGCAAGTTCTGCTCTTCTCCTTTCAAAACTTACTAAAAGCTGTATTTAAAAGAACAGATTGGCCGGGGTAATTCACACCCTTCAATGCCAGCTTAATGTTTAGGTTAGTGGGAATCACAGAGGAATTAGGGATGGAAACTTCTTTGCTGGTGGTAGAAGCGGTCTGGTGAATTTTTAGAGAGAAAAGGCCGTCGATGTTTGAATGTAGAAAATTGTTCTGGCTGTAGCCTGCAGTATGGACTTGTTGGTGTGTGTAGCTCCCAGTGTTCTGACAGCGTGACATTTTGGGGAAGCATGTGATTCAACAGCAACCAGTGGGCTTCGTGCGGCGGAGATTTTGTGGCTGTTAGCGGAGTTGATAACAGAGGGTCGTTAAGAGAAGCCTGCATACGGTAGGCAAAGGAGTAATGTTTGCCGGCGGGGGACATGCGGCGATTAACCTGTGAGGTAGTGAAAAGGACTTAAAGAGAAGGAAGTGTGCGGATGCGGAAAGAATGGAATAATTGTGGTAGGCTGCCGGCTGAGTAGTTTGGTGAATGTTTGGTGTGGGTCCGGCGCTGCCGATTGGATGGTGGTGCTGCAGTGTGAGTCAGATAAAAAAAAAAAAAAAACCAGGAGTAGGATCCAATGGGACTAACTGGCATGTAGAGACGCGTGTAATGCAAAAGGGCTGTTTTTGGTAGCATCTCTCGCTTACGGCCATACCACCCTGAACACGCCCGATCTCGTCTGATCTCGGAAGCTAAGTAGGGTAGGGTATGGTTAGTACTTGGATGGGAGACCACCTGGGAATACCAGGTGCTGTAAGCTTTTCTCACTTTTACTTTATACAGGGGGCGCTCCACTTCACGATTAATTTAAATCTATCACTCCCCTTCCATTTTACTATTTTATATATATATATATTTTTTTTCTCTCATTCATAAAGGCAGCTTTTAGAAACCGTTTTACTCTAAATACTTCCTGGTAATTCTAGGTGCTGTAAGCTGTTCGTGCCTTTATTCCACCAGGGCGCGATCTTCTCACAAACTTGAAGACTGTCACTCCCCATTCACGTTTTACAACTTATTGTTAATGATAAAGAGACAGCTTTTTACACACAGTTTTAAACAAAGTACTGATATTATTCCTCTTCAACTGACCGCTTTGTTTTCTATGCAAAAACCACTTCGCCACAGAAGACTCGATATTATTGGCATAGCAAGTTCTGCTCTTCTCCTTTCAAAACTTGCTAAAAGCTGTATTTAAAAGAACAGATTGGCCGGGGTAATTCACACCCTTCAATGCCAGCTTAATGTTTAGGTTAGTGGGAATCACAGAGGAATTAGGGATGGAAACTTCTTTGCTGGTGGTAGAAGCGGTCTGGTGAATTTTTAGAGAGAAGAGGCCGTCGATGTTTGAATGTAGAAAATTGTTCTGGCTGCAGCCTGCAGTATGGACTTGTTGGTGTGTGTAGCTCCCAGTGTTCTGACAGCGCGACGTTTTGGGGAAGCATGTGATTCAGCAGCTACCAGTGGGCTTCGTGCGGCGGAGATTTTGTGGCTGTTAGCGGAGTTGATAACAGAGGGTCGTTAAGAGAAGCCTGCATGCAGTAGGCAAAGGAGTAATGTTTGCCGGCGGGGGACGTGCGGCGATTAACCTGTGCGGTAGTGAAAAGGAGTTAAAAAGAAGGAAGTGTGCGGATGCGGAAAGAATGGAATAATTGTGGTAGGCTGCCGGCTGAGTAGTTTGGTGAATGTTTGGTGTGGGTCCGGCGCTGCCGATTGGATGGTGGGGCTGCAGTGTGAGTCAGATAAAAAAAAAAAAAAAAACCAGGAGTAGGATCCAATGGGACTAACTGGCATGTATAGAGGCGTGTAATGCAAAAGGGCTGTTTTTGGTAGCATCTCTCGCTTACGGCCATACCACCCTGAACACGCCCGATCTCGTCTGATCTCGGAAGCCAAGCAGGGTAGGGTCTGGTTAGTATTTGGATGGGAGACCTCCTGGGAATACCAGGTGCTGTAAGCCTTTCTCACTTTTACTTTATACAGGGGGCGCACCACTTCACGATTAATTTAAATCTATCACTCCCCTTCCATTTTACTATTTTATATATATATTTTTTTTTTTCTCTCATTCATAAAGGCAGCTTTTAGAAACCGTTTTACTCTAAATACTTCCTGGTAATTCTAGGTGCTGTAAGCTGTTCGTGCCTTTATTCCACCAGGGCGCGATCTTCTCACAAACTTGAAGACGGTCACTCCCCATTCACGTTTTACAACTTATTGTTAATGATAAAGAGACAGCTTTTTACACACAGTTTTAAACAAAGTACTGATATTATTCCTCTTCAACTGACCGCTTTGTTTTCTATGCAAAAACCACTTCGCCACAGAAGACTCGATATTATTGGCATAGCAAGTTCTGCTCTTCTCCTTTCAAAACGTGCTAAAAGCTGTATTTAAAAGAACAGATTGGCGGGGGTAATTCACACCCTTCAATGCCAGCTTAATATTTAGGTTAGTGGGAATCACAGAGGAATTAGGGATGGAAACTTCTTTGCTGGTGGTAGAAGCGGTCTGGTGAATTTTTAGAGAGAAGAGGCCGTCGATGTTTGAATGTAGAAAATTGTTCTGGCTGCAGCCTGCAGTATGGACTTGTTGGTGTGTGTAGCTCCCAGTGTTCTGACAGCGCGACGTTTTGGGGAAGCATGTGATTCAGCAGCTACCAGTGGGCTTCGTGCGGCGGAGATTTTGTGGCTGTTAGCGGAGTTGATAACAGAGGGTCGTTAAGAGAAGCCTACATGCAGTAGGCAAAGGAGTAATGTTTGCCGGCGGGGGACGTGCGGCGATTAACCTGTGCGGTAGTGAAAAGGAGTTAAAAAGAAGGAAGTGTGCGGATGCGGAAAGAATGGAATAATTGTGGTAGGCTGCCGGCTGAGTAGTTTGGTGAATGTTTGGTGTGGGTCCGGCGCTGCCGATTGGATGGTGGGGCTGCAGTGTGAGTCAGATAAAAAAAAAAAAACCAGGAGTAGGATCCAATGGGACTAACTGGCATGTATAGAGGCGTGTAATGCAAAAGGGCTGTTTTTGGTAGTTTTTCTCGCTCACGGCCATACCACCCTGAACACGCCCGATCTCGTCTGATCTTGGAAGCTAAGCAGGGTAGGGTCTGGTTAGTACTTGGATGGGAAACCACCTGGGAATATCAGGTGCTGTAAGCTTTTCTCACTTTTACTTTATACAGGGGGCGCTCCACTTCACGATTAATTTAAATCTATCACTCCCCTTCCATTTTACTATTTTATATATATATATATATTTTTGTCTCATTCATAAAGGCAGCTTTTAGAAACCGTTTTACTCTAAATACTTCCTGGTAATTCTAGGTGCTGTAAACTGTTCGTGCCTTTATTCCACCAGGGCGCGATCTTCTCACCAACTTGAAGACTGTCACTCCCCATTCACGTTTTACAACTTATTGTTAATGATAAAGAGACAGCTTTTTACACACAGTTTTAAACAAAGTACTGATATTATTCCTCTTCAACTGACCGCTTTGTTTTCTATGCAAAAACCACTTCGCCACAGAAGACTCGATATTATTGGCATAGCAAGTTCTGCTCTTCTCCTTTCAAAACTTGCTAAAAGCTGTATTTAAAAGAGCAGGTTGGCCGGGGTAATTCACGCCCTTCAATGCCAACTTAATGTTTAGGTTAGTGGGAATCACAGAGGAATTAGGGATGGAAACTTCTTTGCTGGTGGTAGAAGCGGTCTGGTGAATTTTTAGAGAGATGAGGCCGTCGATGTTTCAATGTAGAAAATTGTTCTGGCTGCAGCCTGCAGTATGGACTTGTTGGTGTGTGTAGCTCCCAGTGTTCTGACAGCGCAATGTTTTGGGGAAGCATGTGATTCAGCAGCTACCAGTGGGCTTCGTGCAGCGGAGATTTTGTGGCTGTTAGCGGAGTTGATAACAGAGGGTCGTTAAGAGAAGCCTGCATGCGGTAGGCAAAGGAGTAATGTTTGCCGGAGGGGGACATGCGGCGATTAACCTGTGCGGTAGTGAAAAGGACTTAAAGAGAAGGAAGTGTGTGGATGCGGAAAGAATGGAATAATTGTGGTAGGCTGCCAGCTGAGTAGTTTGGTGAATGTTTGGTGTGGGTCCAGCACTGCCGATTGGATGGTGGGGCTGCAGTGTGAGTCAGATAAAAAAAAAAAAAAAAACAGGAGTAGGATACAATGGGACTAACTGGCATGTATAGAGGCGTGTAACACAAAAGGGCTGTTTTTGTTAGCAGCTCTTGCTTACGGCCATACCACCCTAAACACGCCCGATCTCGTCTGATCTCGGAAGCTAAGCAAGGTAGGGTCTGGTTAGTACTTGGATGGGAGGCCACCTGGGAATACCAGGTGCTGTAAGCTTTTCTCACTTTTACTTTATACAGGGGGCGCTCCACTTCACGATTAATTTAAATCTATCACTCCCCTTCCATTTTACTATTTTATATATATATTTTTTTTTCTCTCATTCATAAAGGCAGCTTTTAGAAACCGTTTTACTCTAAATACTGCCTGGTAATTCTAGCTGCTGTAAGCTGTTCGTGCCTTTATTCCACCAGGGCGCGATCTTCTCACAAACTTGAAGACTGTCACTCCCCATTCAAGTTTTACAACTTATTGTTAATAACAAAGAGA
Source organism: Brienomyrus brachyistius (assembly GCF_023856365.1). NCBI lineage: Eukaryota > Metazoa > Chordata > Actinopteri > Osteoglossiformes > Mormyridae > Brienomyrus > Brienomyrus brachyistius. The sequence goes on from NC_064534.1 coordinate 39,225,008, forward strand.
CAGCTTTTTACACACAGTTTTAAACAAAGTACTGATATAATTCCTCTTCAACTCACCGCTTTGTTTTCTATGCAAAAACCACTTCACCACAGAAGACTCGATATTATTGGCATAGCAAGTTCTGCTCTTCTCCTTTCAAAACTTGCTAAAAGCTGTATTTAAAAGAACAGATTGGCCGGGGTAATTCACACCCTTCAATGCCAGCTTAATGTTTAGGTTAGTGGGAATCACAGAGGAATTAGGGATGGAAACTTCTTTGCTGGTGGTAGAAGCGGTCTGGTGAATTTTTAGAGAGAAGAGGCCGCCGATGTTTGAATGTAGAAAATTGTTCTGGCTGCAGCCTGCAGTATGGACTTGTTGGCGTGTGTAGCTCCCAGTGTTCTGACAGCGCGACGTTTTGGGGAAGCATGTGATTCAACAGCTACCAGTGGGCTTCGTGCGGCGGAGATTTTGTGGCTGTTAGCGGAGTTGATAACAGAGGGTCGTTAAGAGAAGCCTGCATGCGGTAGGCAAAGGAGTAATGTTTGCTGGCGGGGGACGTGCGGCGATTAACCTGTGCGGTAGTGAAAAGGAGTTAAAGAGAAGGAAGTGTGCGGATGCGGAAAGAATGGAATAATTGTGGTAGGCTGCCGGCTGAGTAGTTTGGTGAATGTTTGGTGTGGGTCCGGCGCTGCCAATTGGATGGTGGGGCTGCAGTGTGAGTCAGATAAAAAAAAAAAAACAGGTGTAGGATCCAATGGGACTAACTGGCATGTATAGACGCGTGTAATGCAAAAGAGCTGTTTTTGGTAGTGTCTCTCGCTTACGGCCGTACCACCCTGAACACACCCGATCTCGTCCGATCTCGGTAAGCTAAGCAGGGTAAGGTCTGGTTAGTACTTGGAAGGAAGACCACCTGGAAATACCAGGTGCCGTAAGCTTTTCTCACTTTTACTTTATACAGGGGGCGCTCCACTTCACGATTAATTTAAATCTATCACTCCCCTTCCATTTTACTATTTTATATATATATTTTTTTTTTCTCTCTTTCATAAAGGCAGCTTTTAGAAACCGTTTTACTCTAAATACTGCCTGGCAATTCTAGGTGCTGTAAGCTGTTCGTGCCTTTATTCCACCAGGACGCGATCTTCTCACAAACTTGAAGACTGTCACTCCCCATTCACGTTTTACAACTTATTGTTAATGATAAAGAGACAGCTTTTTACACACAGTTTTAAACAAAGTACTGATATAATTCCTCTTCAACTCACCGCTTTGTTTTCTATGCAAAAACCACTTCACCATAGAAGACTCGATATTATTGGCATAGCAAGGTCTGCTCTTCTCCTCCTTTCAAAACTCGCTAAAAGCTGTATTTAAAAGAGCAGGCTGGCCGGGGTAATTCACATCCTTCAATGCCAGATTAATGTTTAGGTTGGTGGGAATCACAGAGGAATTAGGGATGGAAACTTCTTTGCTGGTTGTAGAAGCGTTCTGGTGAATTTTTAGAGAGAAGAGGCCGTCGATGTTTGAATGTAGAAAATTGTTCTGGCTGCAGCCTGCAGTATGGACTTGTTGGCGTGTGTAGCTCCCAGTGTTCTGACAGCGCGACGTTTTGGGGAAGCATGTGATTCAACAGCTACCAGTGGGCTTCGTGCGGCGGAGATTTTGTGGCTGTTAGCGGAGTTGATAACAGAGGGTCGTTAAGAGAAGCCTGCATGCGGTAGGCAAAGGAGTAATGTTTGCCGGCGGGGGACGTGCGGCGATTAACCTGTGCGGTAGTGAAAAGGAGTTAAAGAGAAGGAAGTGTGCGGATGCGGAAAGAATGGAATAATTGTGGTAGGCTGCCGGCTGAGTAGTTTGGTGAATGTTTGGTGTGGGTCCGGCGCTGCCAATTGGCTGGTGGGGCTGCAGTGTGAGTCAGATAAAAAAAAAAAACAGGAGTAGGATCCAATGGGACTAACTGGCATGTATAGAGGCGTGTAATGCAAAAGGGCTGTTTTTGTTCGCGGCTCTCGTTTATGGCCATACCACCCTGAACACGCCCGATCTCGTCTGATCTCGGAAGCTAAGTGGGGTAGGGTCTGGTTAGTACTTGGATGGGTGACTGCCTGGGAATACCACGTGCTGTAAGCTTTTCTCACTTTTACTTTATACAGGGGGCACTCCACCTCACGATTAATTTAAATCTATCACTCCCCTTACTATTTTATATATTTCTTTTTTCTCTCATTCATTAAGGCAGCTTTTACACACGTTTTACTCTAAATACTGCCTGGTAATTCTAGGTGCTGTAAGCTGTTCGTGCCTTTATTCCACCAGGGCGCGATCATCTCACAAACTTGAAGACTGTCACTCCCCATTCACGTTTTACAACTTATTGTTAATGATAAAGAGACAGCTTTTTACACACAGTTTTAAACAAAGTACTGATATTATTCCTCCGCTTTGTTTTCTATGCAAAAACCACTTCGCCACAGAAGACTCGATATTATTGGCATAGCAAGTTCTGCTCTTCTCCTTTCAAAACTTGCTAAAAGCTGTATTTAAAAGAACAGATTGGCCGGGGTAATTCACACCCTTCAATGCCAGCTTAATGTTTAGGTTAGTGGGAATCACAAAGGAATTAGGGATGGAAACTTCTTTGCTGGTGGTAGAAGCGGTCTGGTGAATTTTTAGAGAGAAGAGGCCGTCGATGTTTGAATGTAGAAAATTGTTCTGGCTGCAGCCTGCATTATGGACTTGTTGGTGTGTGTAGCTCCCAGTGTTCTGACAGCGTGACGTTTTGGGGAAGCATGTGATTCAGCAGCTACCAGTGGGCTTCGTGCGGCGGAGATTTTGTGGCTGTTAGCGGAGTTAATAACAGAGGGTCGTTAAGAGAAGCCTGCATGCAGTAGGCAAAGGAGTAATGTTTGCCGGCGGGGGACGTGCGGCGATTAACCTGTGCGGTAGTGAAAAGGAGTTAAAAAGAAGGAAGTGTGCGGATGCGGAAAGAATGGAATAATTGTGGTAGGCTGCCGGCTGAGTAGTTTGGTGAATGTTTGGTGTGGGTCCGGCGCTGCCGATTGGATGGTGGTGCTGCAGTGTGAGTCAGATAAAAAAAAAAAAAAACAGGAGTAGAATCCAATGGGACTAACTGGCATGTATAGACGCGTGTAATGCAAAAGGGCTGTTTTTGGTAGCGTCTCACGCTTATGGCCATACCACCCTGAACACGCCTGATCTTGGAAGCTAAGCAGGGTAGGGTCTGGTTAGTACTTGGATGGGAGACTTCCGGGGAATCCCAGGTGCTGTAAGCTTTTCTCACTTTTACTTTATACAGGGGGCGCTCCACTTCACGATGAATTTAAATCTATCACTCCCCTTCCATTTTACTATTTTATATATATATATTTTTTTTTTCTCTCATTCATAAAGGCAGCTTTTAGAAACCGTTTTACTCTAAATACTTCCTGGTAATTCTAGGTGCTGTAAGCTGTTCGTGCCTTTATTCCACCAGGGCGCGATCTTCTCACAAACTTGAAGACTGTCACTCCCCATTCACGTTTTACAACTTATTGTTAATGATAAAGAGACAGCTTTTTACACACAGTTTTAAACAAAGTACTGACATTATTCCTCTTCAACTGACCGCTTTGTTTTCTATGCAAAAACCACTTTGCCACAGAAGACTCGATATTATTGGCATAGCAAGTTCTGCTCTTCTCCTTTCAAAACTTGCTAAAAGCTGTATTTAAAAGAACAGATTGGCCGGGGTAATTCACACCCTTCAATGCCAGCTTAATGTTTAGGTTAGTGGGAATCACAGAGGAATTAGGGATGGAAACTTCTTTGCTGGTGGTAGAAGCGGTCTGGTGAATTTTTAGAGAGAAGAGGCCGTCGATGTTTGAATGTAGAAAATTGTTCTGGCTGTAGCCTGCAGTATGGACTTGTTGGTGTGTGTAGCTCCCAGTGTTCTGACAGCGCGACGTTTTGGGGAAGCATGTGATTCAGCAGCTACCAGTGGGCTTCGTGCGGCGGAGATTTTGTGGCTGTTAGCGGAGTTGATAACAGAGGGTCGTTAAGAGAAGCCTGCATGCAGTAGGCAAAGGAGTAATGTTTGCCGGCGGGGGACGTGCGGCGATTAACTTGTGCGGTAGTGAAAAGGAGTTAAAAAGAAGGAAGTGTGCGGATGCGGAAAGAATGGAATAATTGTGGTAGGCTGCCGGCTGAGTAGTTTGGTGAATGTTTGGTGTGGGTCCGGCGTTGCCGATTAGATGGTGGGGCTGCAGTGTGAGTCAGATAAAAAAAAAAAAAAACATTAGTAGGATCCAATGGGACCACCTGGCATGTATAGAGGCGTGTAATGCAAAAGGGCTGTTTTTGGTAGCATCTCTTGCTTATGGCCATGCCCGCCTGAACACGCCTGATCTCATCTGATCTCGGAAGCCAATCAGGGTAGGGTCTGATTAGTACTTGGATGAGAGACCTCCTGGGAATACCAGGTGCTGTAAGCTTTTCTCACTTTTACTTTATACAGGGGGCGCTCCACTTCACGATTAATTTAAATCTAGCACTCCCCTTCCATTTTACTATTTTATATATATATTTTTTTTCTCTCTTTCATAAAGCCAGCTTATAGAAACCGTTTTACTCTAAATACTTCCTGGTAATTCTAGGTGCTGTAAGCTGTTCGTGCCTTTATTCCACCAGGGCGCGATCTTCTCACAAACTTGAAGACTGTCACTCCCCATTCACGTTTTACAACTTATTGTTAATGATAAAGAGACAGCTTTTTACACACAGTTTTAAACAAAGTACTGATATTATTCCTCTTCAACTGACCGCTTTGTTTTCTATGCAAAAACCACTTCGCCACAGAAGACTCGATATTATTGGCATAGCAAGTTCTGCTCTTCTCCTTTCAAAACTTACTAAAAGCTGTATTTAAAAGAACAGATTGGCCGGGGTAATTCACACCCTTCAATGCCAGCTTAATGTTTAGGTTAGTGGGAATCACAGAGGAATTAGGGATGGAAACTTCTTTGCTGGTGGTAGAAGCGGTCTGGTGAATTTTTAGAGAGAAGAGGCCGTCGATGTTTGAATGTAGAAAATTGTTCTGGCTGTAGCCTGCAGTATGGACTTGTTGGTGTGTGTAGCTCCCAGTGTTCTGACAGCGCGACGTTTTGGGGAAGCATGTGATTCAGCAGCTACCAGTGGGCTTCGTGCGGCGGAGATTTTGTGGCTGTTAGCGGAGTTGATAACAGAGGGTCGTTAAGAGAAGCCTGCATGCAGTAGGCAAAGGAGTAATGTTTGCCGGCGGGGGACGTGCGGCGATTAACTTGTGCGGTAGTGAAAAGGAGTTAAAAAGAAGGAAGTGTGCGGATGCGGAAAGAATGGAATAATTGTGGTAGGCTGCCGGCTGAGTAGTTTGGTGAATGTTTGGTGTGGGTCCGGCGTTGCCGATTGGATGGTGGGGCTGCAGTGTGAGTCAGATAAAAAAAAAAAAAAACATTAGTAGGATCCAATGGGACCAACTGGCATGTATAGAGGCGTGTAATGCAAAAGGGCTGTTTTTGGTAGCATCTCTCGCTTATGGCCATGCCCGCCTGAACACGCCTGATCTCATCTGATCTCGGAAGCCAATCAGGGTAGGGTCTGGTTAGTACTTGGATGGGAGACCTCCTGGGAATACCAGGTGCTGTAAGCTTTTCTCACTTTTACTTTATACAGGGGGCGCTCCACTTCACGATTAATTTAAATCTATCACTCCCCTTCCATTTTACTATTTTATATATATATTTTTTTTCTCTCTTTCATAAAGCCAGCTTATAGAAACCGTTTTACTCTAAATACTTCCTGGTAATTCTAGGTGCTGTAAGCTGTTCGTGGCTTTATTCCACCAGGGCGCGATCTTCTCACAAACTTGAAGACTGTCACTCCCCATTCACGTTTTACAACTTATTGTTAATGATAAAGAGACAGCTTTTTACACACAGTTTTAAACAAAGTACTGATATTATTCCTCTTCAACTGACCGCTTTGTTTTCTATGCAAAAACCACTTCGCCACAGAAGACTCGATATTATTGGCATAGCAAGTTCTGCTCTTCTCCTTTCAAAACTTACTAAAAGCTGTATTTAAAAGAACAGATTGGCCGGGGTAATTCACACCCTTCAATGCCAGCTTAATGTTTAGGTTAGTGGGAATCACAGAGGAATTAGGGATGGAAACTTCTTTGCTGGTGGTAGAAGCGGTCTGGTGAATTTTTAGAGAGAAGAGGCCGTCGATGTTTGAATGTAGAAAATTGTTCTGGCTGCAGCCTGCAGTATGGACTTGTTGGTGTGTGTAGCTCCCAGTGTTCTGACAGCACGACGTTTTGGGGAAGCATGTGATTCAGCAGCTACCAGTGGGCTTCGTGCGGCAGAGATTTTGTGGCTGTTAGCGGAGTTGATTACAGAGGGTCGTTAAGAGAAGCCTGCATGCGGTAGGCAAAGGAGTAATGTTTGCCGGCGGGGGACGTGCGGCGATTAACCTGTGCGGTAGTGAAAAGGAGTTAAAGAGAAGGAAGTGTGCGGATGCGGAAAGAATGGAATAATTGTGGTAGGCTGCCGGCTGAGTAGTTTGGTGAATGTTTGGTGTGGTTCCGGCACTGCCGATTGGATGGTGGTGCTGCAGTGTGAGTCAGATAAAAAAAAAAAAAAAAACAGGAGTAGGATCCAATGGGACTAACTGGCATGTATAGACGCGTGTAATGCAAAAGGACTATTTTTGGTAGCGTCACTCGCTTACGGCCATACCACCCTGAACGCGCCCGATCTCGTCTGATCTCGGAAGCTAAGCAGGCTAGGGTCTGGTTAGTACTTGGATGGAAGACCACCTGGGAATACCAGGTGCTGTAAGCTTTTCTCACTTTTACTTTATACAGGGGGCGCTCCACTTCACGATTAATTTAAATCTATCACTCCCCTTCCATTTTACTATTTTATATATATATATATTTTTTTCTCTCATTCATAAAGGCAGCTTTTAGAAACCGTTTTACTCTAAATACTTCCTGGTAATTCAAGGTGCTGTAAGCTGTTCGTGCCTTTATTCCACCAGGGCGCGATCTTCTCACAAACTTGAAGACTGTCACTCCCCATTCACGTTTTACAACTTATTGTTAATGATAAAGAGACAGCTTTTTACACACAGTTTTAAACAAAGTACTGATATTATTCCTCTTCAACTGACCGCTTTGTTTTCTATGCAAAAACCACTTCGCCACAGAAGACTCGATTTTATTGGCATAGCAAGTTCTGCTCTTCTCCTTTCAAAACTTGCTAAAAGCTGTATTTAAAAGAACAGATTGGCCGGGGTAATTCACACCCTTCAATGCCAGCTTAATGTTTAGGTTAGTGGGAGTCACAGAGGAATTAGGGATGGAAACTTCTTTGCTGGTGGTAGAAGCGGTCTGGTGAATTTTTAGAGAGAAGAGGCCGTCGATGTTTGAATGTAGAAAATTGTTCTGGCTGCAGCCTGCAGTATAGACTTGTTGGTGTGTGTAGCTCCCAGTGTTCTGACAGCGTGACGTTTTGGGGAAGCATGTGATTCAGCAGCTACCAGTGGGTTTCGTGCGGCGGAGATTTTGTGGCTGTTAGCGGAGTTGATAACAGAGGGTCGTTAAGAGAAGCCTGCATGCAGTAGGCAAAGGAGTAATGTTTGCCGGCGGGGGACGTGCGGCGATTAACCTGTGCGGTAGTGAAAAGGAGTTAAAAAGAAGGAAGTGTGCGGATGCGGAAAGAATGGAATAATTGTGGTAGGCTGCTGGCTGAGTAGTTTGGTGAATGTTTGGTGTGGGTCCGGCGCTGCCGATTGGATGGTGGGGCTGCAGTGTGAGTCAGATAAAAAAAAAAAAACAACATTAGTAGGATCCAATGGGACCAACTGGCATGTATAGAGGCGTGTAATGCAAAAGGGCTGTTTTTGGTAGCATCTCTCGCTTACGGCCATACCACCCTGAACACGCCTGATCTCGTCTGATCTCGGAAGCTAAGCAGGGTAGGGTCTGGTTAGTACTTGGATGGGAGACCACCTGGGAATACCAGGTGCTGTAAGCTTTTCTCACTTTTACTTTAAACGGGGGGCGCTCCACTTCACGATTAATTTAAATCTATCACTCCCCTTCCATTTTACTATTTTATATATATATATATTTTTTTTTCTCTCATTCATAAAGGTAGCTTTTACACACCGTTTTACTCTAAATACTTCCTGGTAATTCAAGGTGCTGTAAGCTGTTCGTGCCTTTATTCCACCAGGGCGCGATCTTCTCACAAACTTGAAGACTGTCACTCCCCATTCACGTTTTACAACTTATTGTTAATGATAAAGAGACAGCTTTTTACACACAGTTTTAAACAAAGTACTGATATTATTCCTCTTCAACTGACCGCTTTGTTTTCTATGCAAAAACCACTTCGCCACAGAAGACTCGATATTATTGGCATAGCAAGTTCTGCTCTTCTCCTTTCAAAACTTGCTAAAAGCTGTATTTAAAAGAACAGATTGGCCGGGGTAATTCACACCCTTCAATGCCAGCTTAATGTTTAGGTTAGTGGGAGTCACAGAGGAATTAGGGATGGAAACTTCTTTGCTGGTGGTAGAAGCGGTCTGGTGAATTTTTAGAGAGAAGAGGCCGTCGATGTTTGAATGTAGAAAATTGTTCTGGCTGCAGCCTGCAGTATGGACTTGTTGGTGTGTGTAGCTCCCAGTGTTCTGACAGCGTGACGTTTTGGGGAAGCATGTGATTCAGCAGCTACCAGTGGGCTTCGTGCGGCGGAGATTTTGTGGCTGTTAGCGGAGTTGATAACAGAGGGTCGTTAAGAGAAGCCTGCATGCAGTAGGCAAAGGAGTAATGTTTGCCGGCGGGGGACGTGCGGCGATTAACCTGTGCGGTAGTGAAAAGGAGTTAAAAAGAAGGAAGTGTGCGGATGCGGAAAGAATGGAATAATTGTGGTAGGCTGCTGGCTGAGTAGTTTGGTGAATGTTTGGTGTGGGTCCGGCGCTGCCGATTGGATGGTGGTGCTGCAGTGTGAGTCAGATAAAAAAAAAAAAAAACCAGGAGTAGGATCCAATGGGACTAACTGGCATGTATAGACGCGTGTAATGCAAAAGGGCTGTTTTTGGTAGCATCTCTCACTTACGGCCATACCACCCTGAACACGCCCGATCTCGTCTGATCTCGGAAGCTAAGCAGGGTAGGGTCTGGTTAGTACTTGGATGGGAGACCACCTGGGAATACCAGGTGCTGTAAGCTTTTCTCACTTTTACTTTATACAGTGGGCGCTCCACTTCACGATTAATTTAAATCTATCACTCCCCTTCCATTTTACTATTTTATATATATATATATTTTTTTTCTCTCATTCATAAAGGCAGCTTTTAGAAACCGTTTTACTCTAAATACTTCCTGGTAATTCTAGGTGCTGTAAGCTGTTCGTGCCTTTATTCCACCAGGGCGCGATCTTCTCACAAACTTGAAGACTGTCACTCCCCATTCACATTTTACAACTTATTGTTAATGATAAAGAGACAGCTTTTTACACACAGTTTTAAACAAAGTACTGATATTATTCCTCTTCAACTGAACGCTTTGTTTTCTATGCAAAAACCACTTCGCCACAGAAGACTCGATATTATTGGCATAGCAAGTTCTGCTCTTCTCCTTTCAAAACTTGCTAAAAGCTGTATTTAAAAGAACAGGTTGGCCGGGGTAATTCACACCCTTCAATGCCAGCTTAATGTTTAGGTTAGTGGGAATCACAGAGGAATTAGGGATGGAAACTTCTTTGCTGGTGGTAGAAGCGGTCTGGTGAATTTTTAGAGAGAAGAGGCCGTCGATGTTTGAATGTAGAAAATTGTTCTGGCTGCAGCCTGCAGTATGGACTTGTTGGTGTGTGTAGCTCCCAGTGTTCTGACAGCGCGACGTTTTGGGGAAGCATGTGATTCAGCAGCTACCAGTGGGCTTCGTGCGGCGGAGATTTTGTGGCTGTTAGCGGAGTTGATAACAGAGGGTCGTTAAGAGAAGCCTGCATGCAGTAGGCAAAGGAGTAATGTTTGCCGGCGGGGGACGTGCGGTGATTAACCTGTGCGGTAGTGAAAAGGAGTTAAAAAGAAGGAAGTGTGCGGATGCGGAAAGAATGGAATAATTGTGGTAGGCTGCCGGCTGAGTAGTTTGGTGAATGTTTGGTGTGGGTCCGGCGCTGCCGATTGGATGGTGGTGCTGCAGTGTGAGTCAGATAAAAAAAAAAAAAAAAAACAGGAGTAGGATCCAATGGGACTAACTGGCATGTATAGACGCGTGTAATGCAAAAGGGCTGTTTTTGGTCGCGTCTCTCGCTTACGGCCATACCACCCTGAACACGCCCGATCTTGTCTGATCTCGGAAGCCAAGCAGGGTAGGGTCTGGTTAGTACTTGGATGGGAGACCTCCTGGGAATACCAGGTGCTGTAAGCTTTTCTCACTTTTACTTTATACAGGATGCGCTCCACTTCACGATTAATTTAAATCTATCACTCCCCTTCCATTTTACTATTTTATATATATATATATTTTTCTCTCATTCATAAAGGTAGCTTTTACACACCGTTTTACTCTAAATACTTCCTGGTAATTCTAGGTGCTGTAAGCTGTTCGTGCCTTTATTCCACCAGGGCGCGATCTTCTCACAAACTTGAAGACTGTCACTCCCCATTCACGTTTTACAACTTATTGTTAATGATAAAGAGACAGCTTTTTACACACAGTTTTAAACAAAGTACTGATATTATTCCTCTTCAACTGACCGCTTTGTTTTCTATGCAAAAACCACTTCGCCACAGAAGACTCGATATTATTGGCATAGCAAGTTCTGCTCTTCTCCTTTCAAAACTTGCTAAAAGCTGTATTTAAAAGAACAGATTGGCCGGGGTAATTCACACCCTTCAATGCCAGCTTAATGTTTAGGTTAGTGGGAGTCACAGAGGAATTAGGGATGGAAACTTCTTTGCTGGTGGTAGAAGCGGTCTGGTGAATTTTTAGAGAGAAGAGGCCGTCGATGTTTGAATGTAGAAAATTGTTCTGGCTGCAGCCTGCAGTATAGACTTGTTGGTGTGTGTAGCTCCCAGTGTTCTGACAGCGTGACGTTTTGGGGAAGCATGTGATTCAGCAGCTACCAGTGGGTTTCGTGCGGCGGAGATTTTGTGGCTGTTAGCGGAGTTGATAACAGAGGGTCGTTAAGAGAAGCCTGCATGCAGTAGGCAAAGGAGTAATGTTTGCCGGCGGGGGACGTGCGGCGATTAACCTGTGCGGTAGTGAAAAGGAGTTAAAAAGAAGGAAGTGTGCGGATGCGGAAAGAATGGAATAATTGTGGTAGGCTGCTGGCTGAGTAGTTTGGTGAATGTTTGGTGTGGGTCCGGCGCTGCCGATTGGATGGTGGGGCTGCAGTGTGAGTCAGATAAAAAAAAAAAAAGAACATTAGTAGGATCCAATGGGACCAACTGGCATGTATAGAGGCGTGTAATGCAAAAGGGCTGTTTTTGGTAGCATCTCTCGCTTACGGCCATACCACCCTAAACACGCCTGATCTCGTCTGATCTCGGAAGCTAAACAGGGTAGGGTCTGGTTAGTACTTGGATGGGAGACCACCTGGGAATACCAGGTGCTGTAAGCTTTTCTCACTTTTACTTTAAACGGGGGGCGCTCCACTTCACGATTAATTTAAATCTATCACTCCCCTTCCATTTTACTATTTTATATATATATATTTTTTTTTTTTTCTCTCATTCATAAAGGTAGCTTTTACACACCGTTTTACTCAAAATACTTCCTGGTAATTCAAGGTGCTGTAAGCTGTTCGTGGCTTTATTCCACCAGGGCGCGATCTTCTCACAAACTTGAAGACTGTCACTCCCCATTTACGTTTTACAACTTATTGTTAATGATAAAGAGACAGCTTTTTACACACAGTTTTAAACAAAGTACTGATATTATTCCTCTTCAACTGACCGCTTTGTTTTCTATGCAAAAACCACTTCGCCACAGAAGACTCGATATTATTGGCATAGCAAGTTCTGCTCTTCTCCTTTCAAAACTTGCTAAAAGCTGTATTTAAAAGAACAGATTGGCCGGGGTAATTCACACCCTTCAATGCCAGCTTAATGTTTAGGTTAGTGGGAGTCACAGAGGAATTAGGGATGGAAACTTCTTTGCTGGTGGTAGAAGCGGTCTGGTGAATTTTTAGAGAGAAGAGGCCGTCGATGTTTGAATGTAGAAAATTGTTCTGGCTGCAGCCTGCAGTATGGACTTGTTGGTGTGTGTAGCTCCCAGTGTTCTGACAGCGTGACGTTTTGGGGAAGCATGTGATTCAGCAGCTACCAGTGGGCTTCGTGCGGCGGAGATTTTGTGGCTGTTAGCGGAGTTGATAACAGAGGGTCGTTAAGAGAAGCCTGCATGCAGTAGGCAAAGGAGTAATGTTTGCCGGCGGGGGACGTGCGGCGATTAACCTGTGCGGTAGTGAAAAGGAGTTAAAAAGAAGGAAGTGTGCGGATGCGGAAAGAATGGAATAATTGTGGTAGGCTGCTGGCTGAGTAGTTTGGTGAATGTTTGGTGTGGGTCCGGCGCTGCCGATTGGATGGTGGTGCTGCAGTGTGAGTCAGATAAAAAAAAAAAAAAAACAGGAGTAGGATCCAATGGGACTAACTGGCATGTATAGACGCGTGTAATGCAAAAGGGCTGTTTTTGGTAGCATCTCTCACTTACGGCCATACCACCCTGAACACGCCTGATCTCGTCTGATCTCGGAAGCTAAGCAGGTTAGGGTCTGATTAGTACTTGAATGGGAGACCACCTGGGAATACCAGGTGCTGTAAGCTTCTCTCACTTTTACTTTATACAGGGGGCGCTCCACTTCACGATTAATTTAAATCTATCACTCCCCTTCCATTTTACTATTTTATATATATATATATTTTTTTTTTCTCTCATTCATAAAGGTAGCTTTTACACACCGTTTTACTCTAAATACTTCCTGGTAATTCAAGGTGCTGTAAGCTGTTCGTGGCTTTATTCCACCAGGGCGCGATCTTCTCACAAACTTGAAGACTGTCACTCCCCATTCACGTTTTACAACTTATTGTTAATGATAAAGAGACAGCTTTTTACACACAGTTTTAAACAAAGTACTGATATTATTCCTCTTCAACTGACCGCTTTGTTTTCTATGCAAAAACCACTTCGCCACAGAAGACTCGATATTATTGGCATAGCAAGTTCTGCTCTTCTCCTTTCAAAACTTGCTAAAAGCTGTATTTAAAAGAACAGATTGGCCGGGGTAATTCACACCCTTCAATGCCAGCTTAATGTTTAGGTTAGTGGGAGTCACAGAGGAATTAGGGATGGAAACTTCTTTGCTGGTGGTAGAAGCGGTCTGGTGAATTTTTAGAGAGAAGAGGCCGTCGATGTTTGAATGTAGAAAATTGTTCTGGCTGCAGCCTGCAGTATGGACTTGTTGGTGTGTGTAGCTCCCAGTGTTCTGACAGCGTGACGTTTTGGGGAAGCATGTGATTCAGCAGCTACCAGTGGGCTTCGTGCGGCGGAGATTTTGTGGCTGTTAGCGGAGTTGATAACAGAGGGTCGTTAAGAGAAGCCTGCATGCAGTAGGCAAAGGAGTAATGTTTGCCGGCGGGGGACGTGCGGCGATTAACCTGTGCGGTAGTGAAAAGGAGTTAAAAAGAAGGAAGTGTGCGGATGCGGAAAGAATGGAATAATTGTGGTAGGCTGCTGGCTGAGTAGTTTGGTGAATGTTTGGTGTGGGTCCGGCGCTGCCGATTGGATGGTGGTGCTGCAGTGTGAGTCAGATTAAAAAAAAAAAAAAACCAGGAGTAGGATCCAATGGGACTAACTGGCATGTATAGACGCGTGTAATGCAAAAGGGCTGTTTTTGGTAGCATCTCTCGCTTACGGCCATACCACCCTGAACACGCCCGATCTCGTCTGATCTCGGAAGCTAAGCAGGGTAGGGTCTGGTTAGTACTTGGATGGGAGACCACCTGGGAATACCTGGTGCTGTAAGCCTTTCTCACTTTTACTTTATACAGGGGGCGCTCCACTTCACGATTAATTTAAATCTATCACTCCCCTTCCATTTTACTATTTTATATATATATATTTTTTTTTTCTCTCATTCATAAAGGCAGCTTTTAGAAACCGTTTTACTCTAAATACTTCCTGGTAATTCTAGGTGCTGTAAGCTGTTAGTGCCTTTATTCCACCAGGGCGCGATCTTCTCAAAACTTGAAGACTGTCACTCCCCATTCACGTTTTACAACTTATTGTTAATGATAAAGAGCCAGCTTTTTACACACAGTTTTAAACAAAGTACTGATATTATTCCTCTTCAACTGACCGCTTTGTTTTCTATGCAAAAACCACTTCGCCACAGAAGACTCGATATTATTGGCATAGCAAGTTCTGCTCTTCTCCTTTCAAAACTTGCTAAAAGCTGTATTTAAAAGAACAGATTGGCCGGGGTAATTCACACCCTTCAATGCCAGCTTAATGTTTAGGTTAGTGGGAATCACAGAGGAATTAGGGATGGAAACTTCTTTGCTGGTGGTAGAAGCGGTCTGGTGAATTTTTAGAGAGAAGAGGCCGTCGATGTTTGAATGTAGAAAATTGTTCTGGCTGCAGCCTGCAGTATGGACTTGTTGGTGTGTGTAGCTCCCAGTGTTCTGACAGCGCGACGTTTTGGGGAAGCATGTGATTCAGCAGCTACCAGTGGGCTTCGTGCGGCGGAGATTTTGTGGCTGTTCGCGGAGTTGATAACAGAGGGTCGTTAAGAGAAGCCTACATGCAGTAGGCAAAGGAGTAATGTTTGCCGGCGTGGGACGTGCGGCGATTAACCTGTGCGGTAGTGAAAAGGAGTTAAAAAGAAGGAAGTGTGCGGATGCGGAAAGAATGGAATAATTGTGGTAGGCTGCCGGCTGAGTAGTTTGGTGAATGTTTGGTGTGGGTCCGGCGCTGCCGATTGGATGGTGGTGCTGCAGTGTGAGTCAGATAAAAAAAAAAAAAAAACCAGGAGTAGGATCCAATGGGACTAACTGGCATGTATAGACGCGTGTAATGCAAAAGGGCTGTTTTTGGTCGCGTCTCTCGCTTATGGCCATACCACCCTGAACACACCCGATCTCATCCGATCTCAGAAGCCAAGCAGGGTAGGGTGTGGTTAGTACTTGGATGGGACACATCCTGGGAATACCAGGTGCTGTAAGCTTTTCTCACTTTTACTTTATACAGGGGGCGCTCCACTTCACGATTAATTTAAATCTATCACTCCCCTTCCATTTTACTATTTTATATATATATATATTTTTCTCTCATTCATAAAGGCAGCTTTTAGAAACCGTTTTACTCTAAATACTTCCTGGTAATTCTAGGTGCTGTAAGCTGTTAGTGCCTTTATTCCACCAGGGCGCGATCTTCTCAAAACTTGAAGACTGTCACTCCCCATTCACGTTTTACAACTTATTGTTAATGATAAAGAGCCAGCTTTTTACACACAGTTTTAAACAAAGTACTGATATTATTCCTCTTCAACTGACCGCTTTGTTTTCTATGCAAAAACCACTTCGCCACAGAAGACTCGATATTATTGGCATAGCAAGTTCTGCTCTTCTCCTTTCAAAACTTGCTAAAAGCTGTATTTAAAAGAACAGATTGGCCGGGGTAATTCACACCCTTCAATGCCAGCTTAATGTTTAGGTTAGTGGGAATCACAGAGGAATTAGGGATGGAAACTTCTTTGCTGGTGGTAGAAGCGGTCTGGTGAATTTTTAGAGAGAAGAGGCCGTCGATGTTTGAATGTAGAAAATTGTTCTGGCTGCAGCCTGCAGTATGGACTTGTTGGTGTGTGTAGCTCCCAGTGTTCTGACAGCGCGACGTTTTGGGGAAGCATGTGATTCAGCAGCTACCAGTGGGCTTCGTGCGGCGGAGATTTTGTGGCTGTTCGCGGAGTTGATAACAGAGGGTCGTTAAGAGAAGCCTACATGCAGTAGGCAAAGGAGTAATGTTTGCCGGCGTGGGACGTGCGGCGATTAACCTGTGCGGTAGTGAAAAGGAGTTAAAAAGAAGGAAGTGTGCGGATGCGGAAAGAATGGAATAATTGTGGTAGGCTGCCGGCTGAGTAGTTTGGTGAATGTTTGGTGTGGGTCCGGCGCTGCCGATTGGATGGTGGTGCTGCAGTGTGAGTCAGATAAAAAAAAAAAAAAAACCAGGAGTAGGATCCAATGGGACTAACTGGCATGTATAGACGCGTGTAATGCAAAAGGGCTGTTTTTGGTCGCGTCTCTCGCTTATGGCCATACCACCCTGAACACACCCGATCTCATCCGATCTCAGAAGCCAAGCAGGGTAGGGTGTGGTTAGTACTTGGATGGGACACATCCTGGGAATACCAGGTGCTGTAAGCTTTTCTCACTTTTACTTTATACAGGGGGCGCTCCACTTCACGATTAATTTTAATCTATCACTCCCCTTCCATTTTACTATTTTATATATATATATATTTTTCTCTCATTCATAAAGGCAGCTTTTAGAAACCGTTTTACTCTAAATACTTCCTGGTAATTCTAGGTGCTGTAAGCTCTTCGTGCCTTTATTCCACCAGGGCGCGATCTTCTCACAAACTTGAAGACTGTCACTCCCCATTCACGTTTTACAACTTATTGTTAATGATAAAGAGACAGCTTTTTACATACAGTTTTAAACAAAGTACTGATATTATTCCTCTTCAACTGACAGCTTTGTTTTCTATGCAAAAACCACTTCGCCACAGAAGACTCGATATTATTGGCATAGCAAGTTCTGCTCTTCTCCTTTCAAAACTTGCTAAAAGCTGTATTTAAAAGAACAGATTGGCCGGGGTAATTCACACCCTTCAATGCCAGCTTAATGTTTAGGTTAGTGGGAATCACAGAGGAATTAGGGATGGAAACTTCTTTGCTGGTGGTAGAAGCGGTCTGGTGAATTTTTAGAGAGAAGAGGCCGTCGATGTTTGAATGTAGAAAATTGTTCTGGCTGCAGCCTGCATTATGGACTTGTTGGTGTGTGTAGCTCCCAGTGTTCTGACAGCGTGACGTTTTGGGGAAGCATGTGATTCAGCAGCTACCAGTGGGCTTCGTGCGGCGGAGATTTTGTGGCTGTTAGCGGAGTTGATAACAGAGGGTCGTTAAGAGAAGCCTGCATGCAGTAGGCAAAGGAGTAATGTTTGCCGGCGGGGGACGTGCGGCAATTAACCTGTGCGGTAGTGAAAAGGAGTTAAAAAGAAGGAAGTGTGCGGATGCGGAAAGAATGGAATAATTGTGGTAGGCTGCCGGCTGAGTAGTTTGGTGAATGTTTGGTGTGGGTCCGGCGCTGCCGATTGGATGGTGGTGCTGCAGTGTGAGTCAGATAAAAAAAAAAAAAAACAGGAGTAGGATCCAATGGGACTAACTGGCATGTATAGACGCGTGTAATGCAAAAGGGCTGTTTTTGGTCACGTCTCTCGCTTATGGCCATACCTCCCTGAACACGCCCGATCTCATCCGATCTCAGAAGCCAAGCAGGGTAGGGTCTGGTTAGTACTTTGATGGGAGACCTCCTGGGAATACCAGGTGATGTAAGCTTTTCTCACTTTTACTTTATACAGGGGGCGCTCCACTTCACGATTAATTTATATCTATCACTCCCCTTCCATTTTACTATTTTATATATATATATATTTTTCTCTCTTTCATAAAGGCAGCTTTTACACACCGTTTTACTCTAAATATCCATCCATCCATCCATTTTCCAAACCGCTTATCCTATTGGGTCGCGGGGGGTCCGGAGCCTATCCCGGAATCAATGGGCACGAGGCAGGGAACAACCCAGGATGGGGGGCCAGCCCATCACAGTCACTCTAAATACTTCCTGGTAATTCTAGGTGCTGTAAGCTGTCCGTGCCTTTATTCCACCAGGGCGCGATATTCTCACAAACTTGAAGACTGTCACTCCCCATTCACGTTTTACAACTTATTGTTAATGATAAAGAGACAGCTTTTTACACACAGTTTTAAACAAAGTACTGATATTATTCCTCTTCAACTGACCGCTTTGTTTTCTATGCAAAAACCACTTCGCCACAGAAGACTCGATATTATTGGCATAGCAAGTTCTGCTCTTCACCTTTCAAAACTTGCTAAAAGCTGTATTTAAAAGAACAGATTGGCCGGGGTAATTCACACCCTTCAATGCCAGCTTAATGTTTAGGTTAGTGGGAATCACAGAGGAATTAGGGATGGAAACTTCTTTGCTGGTGGTAGAAGCGGTCTGGTGAATTTTTAGAGAGAAGAGGCCGTCGATGTTTGAATGTAGAAAATTGTTCTGGCTGCAGCCTGCATTATGGACTTGTTGGTGTGTGTAGCTCCCAGTGTTCTGACAGCGTGACGTTTTGGGGAAGCATGTGATTCAGCAGCTACCAGTGGGCTTCGTGCGGCGGAGATTTTGTGGCTGTTAGCGGAGTTGATAACAGAGGGTCGTTAAGAGAAGCCTGCATGCAGTAGGCAAAGGAGTAATGTTTGCCGGCGGGGGACGTGCGGCGATTAACCTGTGCGGTAGTGAAAAGGAGTTAAAAAGAAGGAAGTGTGCGGATGCGGAAAGAATGGAATAATTGTGGTAGGCTGCCGGCTGAGTAGTTTGGTGAATGTTTGGTGTGGGTCCGGCGCTGCCGATTGGATGGTGGTGCTGCAGTGTGAGTCAGATAAAAAAAAAAAAAAAACAGGAGTAGGATCCAATGGGACTAACTGGCATGTATAGACGCGTGTAATGCAAAAGGGCTGTTTTTGGTCACGTCTCTCGCTTATGGCCATACCTCCCTGAACACGCCCGATCTCATCCGATCTCGGAAGCCAAGCAGGGTAGGGTCTGGTTAGTACTTTGATGGGAGACCTCCTGGGAATACCAGGTGATGTAAGCTTTTCTCACTTTTACTTCATACAGGGGGCGCTCCACTTCACGATTAATTTAAATCTATCACTCCCCTTCCATTTTACTATTTTATATATATATATATATTTTTCTCTCTTTCATAAAGGCAGCTTTTACACACCGTTTTACTCTAAATATCCATCCATCCATCCATTTTCCAAACCGCTTATCCTATTGGGTCGCGGGGGGTCCGGAGCCTATCCCGGAATCAATGGGCACGAGGAAGGGAACAACCCAGGATGGGGGGCCAGCCCATCACAGTCACTCTAAATACTTCCTGGTAATTCTAGGTGCTGTAAGCTGTTCGTGCCTTTATTCCACCAGGGCGCGATCTTCTCACAAACTTGAAGACTGTCACTCCCCATTCACGTTTTACAACTTATTGTTAATGATAAAGAGACAGCTTTTTACACACAGTTTTAAACAAAGTACTGATATTATTCCTCTTCAACTGACCGCTTTGTTTTCTATGCAAAAACCACTTCGCCACAGAAGACTCGATATTATTGGCATAGCAAGTTCTGCTCTTCTCCTTTCAAAACTTGCTAAAAGCTGTATTTAAAAGAACAGATTGGCCGGGGTAATTCACACCCTTCAATGCCAGCTTAATGTTTAGGTTAGTGGGAATCACAGAGGAATTAGGGATGGAAACTTCTTTGCTGGTGGTAGAAGCGGTCTGGTGAATTTTTAGAGAGAAGAGGCCGTCGATGTTTGAATGTAGAAAATAGTTCTGGCTGCAGCCTGCAGTATGGACTTGTTGGTGTGTGTAGCTCCCAGTGTTCTGACAGCGCGACGTTTTGGGGAATCATGTGATTCAGCAGCTACCAGTGGGCTTTGTGCGGCGGAGATTTTGTGGCTGTTAGCGGAGTTGATAACAGAGGGTCGTTAAGAGAAGCCTGCATGCAGTAGGCAAAGGAGTAATGTTTGCCGGCAGGGGACGTGCGGCGATTAACCTGTGCGGTAGTGAAAAGGAGTTAAAAAGAAGGAAGTGTGCGGATGCGGAAAGAATGGAATAATTGTGGTAGGCTGCCGGCTGAGTAGTTTGGTGAATGTTTGGTGTGGGTCCGGCGCTGCCGATTGGATGGTGGTGCTGCAGTGTGAGTCAGATAAAAAAAAAAAAAAAACCAGGAGTAGGATCCAATGGGACTAACTGGCATGTATAGACGCGTGTAATGCAAAAGGGCTGTTTTTGGTCGCGTCTCTCGCTTATGGCCATACCACCCTGAACACACCCGATCTCATCCGATCTCAGAAGCTAAGCAGGGTAGGGTCTGGTTAGTACTTGGATGGGACACATCCTGGGAATACCAGGTGCTGTAAGCTTTTCTCACTTTTACTTTATACAGGGGGCGCTCCACTTCACGATTAATTTAAATCTATCACTCCCCTTCCATTTTACTATTTTATATATATATATTTTTTTCTCTCATTCATAAAGGCAGCTTTTAGAAACCGTTTTACTCTAAATACTTCCTGGTAATTCTAGGTGCTGTAAGCTGTTCGTGCCTTTATTCCACCAGGGCGCGATCTTCTCACAAACTTGAAGACTGTCACTCCCCATTCACGTTTTACAACTTATTGTTAATGATAAAGAGACAGCTTTTTACACACAGTTTTAAACAAAGTACTGATATTATTCCTCTTCAACTGACCGCTTTGTTTTCTATGCAAAAACCACTTCGCCACAGAAGACTCGATATTATTGGCATAGCAAGTTCTGCTCTTCTCCTTTCAAAACTTGCTAAAAGCTGTATTTAAAAGAACAGATAGGCCGGGGTAATTCACACCCTTCAATGCCAGCTTAATGTTTAGGTTAGTGGGAATCACAGAGGAATTAGGGATGGAAACTTCTTTGCTGGTGGTAGAAGCGGTCTGGTGAATTTTTAGAGAGAAGAGGCCGTCGATGTTTGAATGTAGAAAATTGTTCTGGCTGCAGCCTGCAGTATGGACTTGTTGGTGTGTGTAGCTCCCAGTGATCTGACAGCGCAACGTTTTGGGTAAGCATGTGATTCAGCAGCTACCAGTGGGCTTTGTGCGGCGGAGATTTTGTGGCTGTTAGCGGAGTTGATAACAGAGGGTCGTTAAGAGAAGCCTGCATGCAGTAGGCAAAGGAGTAATGTTTGCCGGCGGGGGACGTGCGGCGATTAACCTGTGCGGTAGTGAAAAGGAGTTAAAAAGAAGGAAGTGTGCGGATGCGGAAAGAATGGAATAATTGTGGTAGGCTGCCGGCTGAGTAGTTTGGTGAATGTTTGGTGTGGGTCCGGCGCTGCCGATTGGATGGTGGTGCTGCAGTGTGAGTCAGATAAAAAAAAAAAAACAGGAGTAGGATCCAATGGGACTAAGTGGCATGTATAGACGCGTGTAATGCAAAAGGGCTGTTTTTGATATCATCTCTCGCTTACGGACATACCACCCTGAACACGTCCTATCTTGTCTGATCTCGGAAGCTAAGCAGTGTAGGGTCTGGTTAGTACTTGGATGGGAGACCACCTGGGAGTTCCAGGTGCTGTAAGCTTTTCTCACTTTTACTTTATACAGGGGGCGCTCCACTTCACGATTAATTTAAATCTATCACTCCCCTTCCATTTTACTATTTTATATATATATATATATTTTTCTCTCATTCATAAAGGCAGCTTTTAGAAACCGTTTTACTCTAAATACTTCCTGGTAATTCTAGGTGCTGTAAGCTGTTCGTGCCTTTATTCCACCAGGGCGCGATCTTCTCACAAACTTGAAGACTGTCACTCCCCATTCACGTTTTACAACTTATTGTTAATGATAAATAGACAGCTTTTTACACACAGTTTTAAACAAAGTACTGATATTATTCCTCTTCAACTGACCGCCTTGTTTTCTATGCAAAAACCACTTCGCCACAGAAGACTCGATATTATTGGCATAGCAAGTTCTGCTCTTCTCCTTTCAAAACTTGCTAAAAGCTGTATTTAAAAGAACAGATTGGCCGGGGTAATTCACACCCTTCAATGCCAGCTTAATGTTTAGGTTAGTGGGAATCACAGAGGAATTAGGGATGGAAACTTCTTTGCTGGTGGTAGAAGCGGTCTGGTGAATTTTTAGAGAGAAGAGGCCGTCGATGTTTGAATGTAGAAAATTGTTCTGGCTGCAGCCTGCAGTATGGACTTGTTGGTGTGTGTAGCTCCCAGTGTTCTGACAGCGTGACGTTTTGGGGAAGCATGTGATTCAGCAGCTACCAGTGGGCTTCGTGCGGCGGAGATTTTGTGGCTGTTAGCGGTGTTGATAACAGAGGGTCGTTAAGAGAAGCCTGCATGCAGTAGGCAAAGGAGTAATGTTTGCCGGCGGGGGACGTGCGGCGATTAACCTGTGCGGTAGTGAAAAGGAGTTAAAAAGAAGGAAGTGTGCGGATGCGGAAAGAATGGAATAATTGTGGTAGGCTGCCGGCTGAGTAGTTTGGTGAATGTTTGGTGTGGGTCCGGCGCTGCCGATTGGATGGTGGGGCTGCAGTGTGAGTCAGATAAAAAAAAAAAAAAAACCAGGAGTAGGATCCAATGGGACTAACTGGCATGTATAGACGCGTGTAATGCAAAAGGGCTGTTTTTGGTAGCATCTCTCGCTTACGGCCATACCACCCTGAACACGCCCGATCTCGTCTGATCTCTGAAGCCAAGCAGGGTAGGTTTTGGTTAGTACTTGGATGGGAGACCTCCTGGGAATACCAGGCGCTGTAAGCCTTTCTCACTTTTACTTTATACAGGGGGCGCTCCACTTCACGATTAATTTAAATCTATCACTCCCCTTCCATTTTACTATTTTATATATATATATATTTTTTTTTTCTCTCATTCATAAAGGCAGCTTTTAGAAACCGTTTTACTCTAAATACTTCCTGGTAATTCTAGGTGCTGTAAGCTGTTCGTGCCTTTATTCCACCAGGGCGCGATCTTCTCACAAACTTGAAGACTGTCACTCCCCATTCACGTTTTACAACTTATTGTTAATGATAAAGAGACAGCTTTTTACACACAGTTTTAAACAAAGTACTGATATTTTTCCTCTTCAAGTGACCGCTTTGTTTTCTATGCACAAACCACTTCGCCACAGAATACTCGATATTATTGGCATAGCAAGTTCTGCTCTTCTCCTTTCAAAACTTGCTAAAAGCTGTATTTAAAAGAACAGATTGGCCGGGGTAATTCACACCCTTCAATGCCAGCTTAATGTTTAGGTTAGTGGGAATCACAGAGGAATTAGGGATGGAAACTTCTTTGCTGGTGGTAGAAGCGGTCTGGTGAATTTTTAGAGAGAAGAGGCCGTCGATGTTTGAATGTAGAAAATTGTTCTGGCTGCAGCCTGCAGTATGGACTTGTTGGTGTGTGTAGCTCCCAGTGTTCTGACAGCGTGACGTTTTGGGGAAGCATGTGATTCAGCAGCTACCAGTGGGCTTCGTGCGGCGGAGATTTTGTGGCTGTTAGCGGAGTTGATAACAGAGGGTCGTTAAGAGAAGCCTGCATGCAGTAGGCAAAGGAGTAATGTTTGCCGGCGGGGGACATGCGGCGATTAACCTGTGCGGTAGTGAAAAGGAGTTAAAAAGAAGGAAGTGTGCGGATGCGGAAAGAATGGAATAATTGTGGTAGGCTGCCGGCTGAGTAGTTTGGTGAATGTTTGGTGTGGGTCCGGCGCTGCCGATTGGATGGTGGGGCTGCAGTGTGAGTCAGATAAAAAAAAAAAAAAAACCAGGAGTAGGATCCAATGGGACTAACTGGCATGTATAGACGCGTGTAATGCAAAAGGGCTGTTTTTGGTAGCATCTCTCGCTTACGGCCATACCACCCTGAACACGCCCGATCTCGTCTGATCTCGGAAGCCAAGCAGGGTAGGTTTTGGTTAGTACTTGGATGGGAGACCTCCTGGGAATACCAGGC
Source organism: Brienomyrus brachyistius (assembly GCF_023856365.1). Lineage (NCBI taxonomy): Eukaryota > Metazoa > Chordata > Actinopteri > Osteoglossiformes > Mormyridae > Brienomyrus > Brienomyrus brachyistius. The sequence continues at coordinate 39,248,897 of NC_064534.1, forward strand.
GCTGTAAGCCTTTCTCACTTTTACTTTATACAGGGGGCGCTCCACTTCACGATTAATTTAAATCTATCACTCCCCTTCCATTTTACTATTTTATATATATATATATTTTTTTTTTCTTTCATTCATAAAGGCAGCTTTTAGAAACCGTTTTACTCTAAATACTTCCTGGTAATTCTAGGTGCTGTAAGCTGTTCGTGCCTTTATTCCACCAGGGCGCGATCTTCTCACAAACTTGAAGACTGTCACTCCCCATTCACGTTTTACAACTTATTGTTAATGATAAAGAGACAGCTTTTTACACACAGTTTTAAACAAAGTACTGATATTTTTCCTCTTCAACTGACCGCTTTGTTTTCTATGCACAAACCACTTCGCCACAGAATACTCGATATTATTGGCATAGCAAGTTCTGCTCTTCTCCTTTCAAAACTTGCTAAAAGCTGTATTTAAAAGAACAGATTGGCCGGGGTAATTCACACCCTTCAATGCCAGCTTAATGTTTAGGTTAGTGGGAATCACAGAGGAATTAGGGATGGAAACTTCTTTGCTGGTGGTAGAAGCGGTCTGGTGAATTTTTAGAGAGAAGAGGCCGTCGATGTTTGAATGTAGAAAATTGTTCTGGCTGCAGCCTGCAGTATGGACTTGTTGGTGTGTGTAGCTCCCAGTGTTCTGACAGTGCGACGTTTTGGGGAAGCATGTGATTCAGCAGCTACCAGTGGGCTTCGTGCGGCGGAGATTTTGTGGCTGTTAGCGGAGTTGATAACAGAGGGTCGTTAAGAGAAGCCTACATGCAGTAGGCAAAGGAGTAATGTTTGCCGGCGGGGGACGTGCGGCGATTAACCTGTGCGGTAGTGAAAAGGAGTTAAAAAGAAGGAAGTGTGCGGATGCGGAAAGAATGGAATAATTGTGGTAGGCTGCCGGCTGAGTAGTTTGGTGAATGTTTGGTGTGGGTCCGGCGCTGCCGATTGGATGGTGGGGCTGCAGTGTGAGTCAGGTAAAAAAAAAAAAAAACAGGAGTAGGATCCAATGGGACTAACTGGCATGTATAGACGCGTGTAATGCAAAAGGGCTGTTTTTGGTAGCATCTCTCGCTTACGGCCATACCACCCTGAACAGGCCCGATCTCGTCTGATCTCGGAAGCTAAGCAGGTTAGGGTCGGTTTAGTACTTGGATGGGAGTCCACCTGGGAATACCAGGTGCTGTAAGCTTTTCTCACTTTTACTTTATACAGGGGGCGCTCCACTTCACGATTAATTTAAATCTATCACTCCCCTTCCATTTTACTATTTTATATATATATATATTTTTTTTCTCTCATTCATAAAGGCAGCTTTTAGAAACCGTTTTACTCTAAATACTTCCTGGTAATTCTAGGTGCTGTAAGCTGTTCGTGCCTTTATTCCACCAGGGCGCGATCTTCTCACAAACTTGAAGACTGTCACTCCCCATTCACGTTTTACAACTTATTGTTAATGATAAAGAGACAGCTTTTTACACACAGTTTTAAACAAAGTACTGATATTATTCCTCTTCAACTGACCGCTTTGTTTTCTATGCAAAAACCACTTCGCCACAGAAGACTCGATATTATTGGCATAGCAAGTTCTGCTCTTCTCCTTTCAAAACTTGCTAAAAGCTGTATTTAAAAGAACAGATTGGCCGGGGTAATTCACACCCTTCAATGCCAGCTTAATGTTTAGGTTAGTGGGAATCACAGAGGAATTAGGGATGGAAACTTCTTTGCTGGTGGTAGAAGCGGTCTGCTGAATTTTTAGAGAGAAGAGGCCGTCGATGTTTGAATGTAGAAAATTGTTCTGGCTGCAGCCTGTAGTATGGACTTGTTGGTGTGTGTAGCTCCCAGTGTTCTGACAGCGCGACGTTTTGGGGAAGCATGTGATTCAGCAGCTACCAGTGGGCTTCGTGCGGCGGAGATTTTGTGGCTGTTAGCGGAGTTGATAACAGAGGGTTGTTAAGAGAAGCCTGCATGCAGTAGGCAAAGGCGTAATGTTTGCCGGCGGGGGACGTGCGGCGATTAACCTGTGCGGTAGTGAAAAGGAGTTAAAAAGAAGGAAGTGTGCGGATGCGGAAAGAATGGAATAATTGTGGTAGGCTGCCGGCTGAGTAGTTTGGTGAATGTTTGGTGTGGGTCCGGCGCTGCCGATTGGATGGTGGGGCTGCAGTGTGAGTCAGATAAAAAAAAAAAAAGAACATTAGTAGGATCCAATGGGACCAACTGGCATGTATAGAGGCGTGTAATGCAAAAGGGCTGTTTTTGGTAGCATCTCTCGCTTACGGCCATACCACCCTGAACACGCCCGATCTCATCTGATCTCGGAAGCCAAGCAAGGTAGGGTCTGGTTAGTACTTGGATGGGAGACCTCCTGGGCATACCAGGTGCTGTAAGCTTTTCTCACTTTTACTTTATACAGGGGGCGCTCCACTTCACGATTAATATAAATCTAGCACTCCCCTTCCATTTTACTATTTTATATATATATTTTTTTTCTCTCTTTCATAAAGCCAGCTTTTAGAAACCGTTTTACTCTAAATACTTCCTGGTAATTCTAGGTGCTGTAAGCTGTTCGTGCCTTTATTCCACCAGGGCGCGATCTTCTCACAAACTTGAAGACTGTCACTCCCCATTCACGTTTTACAACTTATTGTTAATGATAAAGAGACAGCTTTTTACACACAGTTTTAAACAAAGTACTGATATTATTCCTCTTCAACTGACCGCTTTGTTTTCTATGCAAAAACCACTTCGCCACAGAAGACTCGATATTATTGGCATAGCAAGTTCTGCTCTTCTCCTTTCAAAACTTGCTAAAAGCTGTATTTAAAAGAACAGATTGGCCAGGGTAATTCACACCCTTCAATGCCAGCTTAATGTTTAGGTTAGTGGGAATCACAGAGGAATTAGGGATGGAAACTTCTTTGCTGGTGGTAGAAGCGGTCTGGTGAATTTTTAGAGAGAAGAGGCCGTCGATGTTTGAATGTAGAAAATTGTTCTGGCTGCAGCCTGCAGTATGGACTTGTTGGTGTGTGTAGCTCCCAGTGTTCTGACAGCGCGACGTTTTGGGGAAGCATGTGATTCAGCAGCTACCAGTGGGCTTCGTGCGGCGGAGATTTTGTGGCTGTTAGCGGAGTTGATAACAGAGGGTCGTTAAGAGAAGCCTGCATGCAGTAGGCAAAGGAGTAATGTTTGCCGGCGGGGGACGTGCGGCGATTAACCTGTGCGGTAGTGAAAAGGAGTTAAAAAGAAGGAAGTGTGCGGATGCGGAAAGAATGGAATAATTGTGGTAGGCTGCCGGCTGAGTAGTTTGGTGAATGTTTGGTGTGGGTCCGGCGCTGCCGATTGGATGGTGGGGCTGCAGTGTGAGTCAGATAAAAAAAAAAAAAGAACATTAGTAGGATCCAATGGGACCAACTGGCATGTATAGAGGCGTGTAATGCAAAAGGGCTGTTTTTGGTAGCATCTCTCGCTTACGGCCATACCACCCTGAACACGCCCGATCTCGTCTGATCTCGGAAGCCAAGCAGGTTAGGGTTTGGTTCGTACTTGGATGGGAGACCTCCTGGGAATACCAGGTGCTGTAAGCTTTTCTCACTTTTACTTTATACAGGGGGCGCTCCACTTCACGATTAATTTAAATCTATCACTCCCCTTCCATTTTACTATTTTATATATATATATATATATTTTTCTCTCATTCATAAAGGCAGCTTTTACACACCGTTTTACTCTAAATACTTCCTGGTAATTCTAGGTGCTGTAAGCTGTTCGTGCCTTTATTCCACCAGGGCACGATCTTCTCACAAACTTGAAAACTGTCACTCCCCATTCACGTTTTACAACTTATTGTTAATGATAAAGAGACAGCTTTTTACACACAGTTTTAAACAAAGTACTGATATTATTCCTCTTCAACTGACCGCTTTGTTTTCTATGCAAAAACCACTTCGCCACAGAAGACTCGATATTATTGGCATAGCAAGTTCTGCTCTTCTCCTTTCAAAACTTGCTAAAAGCTGTATTTAAAAGAACAGATTGGCCGGGGTAATTCACACCCTTCAATGCCAGCTTAATGTTTAGGTTAGTGGGAATCACAGAGGAATTAGGGATGGAAACTTCTTTGCTGGTGGTAGAAGCGGTCTGGTGAACTTTTAGAGAGAAGAGGCCGTCGATGTTTGAATGTAGAAAATTGTTCTGGCTGCAGCCTGCAGTATGGACTTGTTGGTGTGTGTAGCTCCCAGTGTTCTGACAGCGCGACGTTTTGGGGAAGCATGTGATTCAGCAGCTACCAGTGGGCTTCGTGCAGCGGAGATTTTGTGGCTGTTAGCGGAGTTGATAACAGAGGGTCGTTAAGAGAAGCCTGCATGCAGTAGGCAAAGGAGTAATGTTTGCCGGCGGGGGACGTGCGGCGATTAACCTGTGCGGTAGTGAAAAGGAGTTAAAAAGAAGGAAGTGTGCGGATGCGGAAAGAATGGAATAATTGTGGTAGGCTGCCGGCTGAGTAGTTTGGTGAATGTTTGGTGTGGGTCCGGCGCTGCCGATTGGATGGTGGAGCTGCAGTGTGAGTCAGATAAAAAAAAAAAAAAGAACATTAGTAGGATCCAATGGGACCAACTGGCATGTATAGAGGCGTGTAATGCAAAAGGGCTGTTTTTGGTAGCATCTCTCGCTTACGGCCATACCACCCTGAACACGCCCGATCTCATCTGATCTCGGAAGCCAAGCAAGGTAGGGTCTGGTTAGTACTTGGATGGGAGACCTCCTGGGCATACCAGGTGCTGTAAGCTTTTCTCACTTTTACTTTATACAGGGGGCGCTCCACTTCACGATTAATATAAATCTAGCACTCCCCTTTCATTTTACTATTTTATATATATATTTTTTTTCTCTCTTTCATAAAGCCAGCTTTTAGAAACCGTTTTACTCTAAATACTTCCTGGTAATTCTAGGTGCTGTAAGCTGTTCGTGCCTTTATTCCACCAGGGCGCGATCTTCTCACAAACTTGAAGACTGTCACTCCCCATTCACGTTTTACAACTTATTGTTAATGATAAAGAGACAGCTTTTTACACACAGTTTTAAACAAAGTACTGATATTATTCCTCTTCAACTGACCGCTTTGTTTTCTATGCAAAAACCACTTTGCCACAGAAGACTCGATATTATTGGCATAGCAAGTTCTGCTCTTCTCCTTTCAAAACTTGCTAAAAGCTGTATTTAAAAGAACAGATTGGCCGGGGTAATTCACACCCTTCAATGCCAGCTTAATGTTTAGGTTAGTGGGAATCACAGAGGAATTAGGGATGGAAACTTCTTTGCTGGTGGTAGAAGCGGTCTGGTGAATTTTTAGAGAGAAGAGGCCGTCGATGTTTGAATGTAGAAAATTGTTCTGGCTGCAGCCTGCAGTATGGACTTGTTGGTGTGTGTAGCTCCCAGTGTTCTGACAGCGCGACGTTTTGGGGAAGCATGTGATTCAGCAGCTACCAGTGGGCTTCGTGCAGCGGAGATTTTGTGGCTGTTAGCGGAGTTGATAACAGAGGGTCGTTAAGAGAAGCCTGCATGCAGTAGGCAAAGGAGTAATGTTTGCCGGCGGGGGACGTGCGGCGATTAACCTGTGCGGTAGTGAAAAGGAGTTAAAAAGAAGGAAGTGTGCGGATGCGGAAAGAATGGAATAATTGTGGTAGGCTGCCGGCTGAGTAGTTTGGTGAATGTTTGGTGTGGGTCCGGCGCTGCCGATTGGATGGTGGAGCTGCAGTGTGAGTCAGATAAAAAAAAAAAAAGAACATTAGTAGGATCCAATGGGACCAACTGGCATGTATAGAGGCGTGTAATGCAAAAGGGCTGTTTTTGGTAGCATCTCTCGCTTACGGCCATACCACCCTGAACACGCCCGATCTCATCTGATCTCGGAAGCCAAGCAAGGTAGGGTTTGGTTAGTACTTGGATGGGAGACCTCCTGGGCATACCAGGTGCTGTAAGCTTTTCTCACTTTTACTTTATACAGGGGGCGCTCCACTTCACGATTAATATAAATCTAGCACTCCCCTTCCATTTTACTATTTTATATATATATTTTTTTTCTCTCTTTCATAAAGCCAGCTTTTAGAAACCGTTTTACTCTAAATACTGCCTGGTAATTCTAGGTGCTGTAAGCTCTTCGTGCCTTTATTCCACCAGGGCGCGATCTTCTCACAAACTTGAAGACTGTCACTCCCCATTCACGTTTTACAACTTATTGTTAATGATAAAGAGACAGCTTTTTACACACAGTTTTAAACAAAGTACTGATATTATTCCTCTTCAACTGACCGCTTTGTTTTCTATGCAAAAACCACTTCGCCACAGAAGACTCGATATTATTGGCATAGCAAGTTCTGCTCTTCTCCTTTCAAAACTTGCTAAAAGCTGTATTTAAAAGAACAGATTGGCCGGGGTAATTCACACCCTTCAATGCCAGCTTAATGTTTAGGTTAGTGGGAATCACAGAGGAATTAGGGATGGAAACTTCTTTGCTGGTGGTAGAAGCGGTCTGGTGAATTTTTAGAGAGAAGAGGCCGTCGATGTTTGAATGTAGAAAATTGTTCTAGCTGCAGCCTGCAGTATGGACTTGTTGGTGTGTGTAGCTCCCAGTGTTCTGACAGCGCGACGTTTTGGGGAAGCATGTGATTCAGCAGCTACCAGTGGGCTTCGTGCGGCGGAGATTTTGTGGCTGTTAGCGGAGTTGATAACAGAGGGTCGTTAAGAGAAGCCTGCATGCAGTAGGCAAAGGAGTAATGTTTGCCGGCGGGGGACGTGCGGCGATTAACCTGTGCGGTAGTGAAAAGGAGTTAAAAAGAAGGAAGTGTGCGGATGCGGAAAGAATAGAATAATTGTGGTAGGCTGCCGGCTGAGTAGTTTGGTGAATGTTTGGTGTGGGTCCGGCGCTGCCGATTGGATGGTGGGGCTGCAGTGTGAGTCAGATAAAAAAAAAAAAAAGAACATTAGTAGGATCCAATGGGACCAACTGGCATGTATAGAGGCGTGTAATGCAAAAGGGCTGTTTTTGGTAGCATCTCTCGCTTACGGCCATACCACCCTGAACACGCCCGATCTCGTCTGATCTCAGAAGCCAAGCAGGGTAGGGTCTGGTTAGTACTTGGATGGGAGACCTCCTGGGCATACCAGGTGCTGTAAGCTTTTCTCACTTTTACTTTATACAGGGGGCGCTCCACTTCACGATTAATTTAAAACTAGCACTCCCCTTCCATTTTACTATTTTAAATATATTTTTTTTTCTCTCTTTCATAAAGCCAGCTTTTAGAAACCGTTTTACTCTAAATACTTCCTGGTAATTCTAGGTGCTGTAAGCTGTTCGTGCCTTTATTCCACCAGGGCGCGATCTTCTCACAAACTTGAAGACTGTCACTCCCCATTCACGTTTTACAACTTATTGTTAATGATAAAGAGACAGCTTTTTACACACAGTTTTAAACAAAGTACTGATATTATTCCTCTTCAACTGACCGCTTTGTTTTCTATGCAAAAACCACTTCGCCACAGAAGACTCGATATTATTGGCATAGCAAGGTCTGCTCTTCTCCTCCTTTCAAAACTTGCTAAAAGCTGTATTTAAAAGAACAGATTGGCCGGGGTAATTCACACCCTTCAATGCCAGCTTAATGTTTAGGTTAGTGGGAATCACAGAGGAATTAGGGATGGAAACTTCTTTGCTGGTGGTAGAAGCGGTCTGGTGAATTTTTAGAGAGAAGAGGCCGTCGATGTTTGAATGTAGAAAATTGTTCTGGCTGCAGCCTGCAGTATGGACTTGTTGGTGTGTGTAGCTCCCAGTGTTCTGACAGCGCGACGTTTTGGGGAAGCATGTGATTCAGCAGCTACCAGTGGGCTTCGTGCGGCGGAGATTTTGTGGCTGTTAGCGGAGTTGATAACAGAGGGTCGTTAAGAGAAGCCTGCATGCAGTAGGCAAAGGAGTAATGTTTGCCGGCGGGGGACGTGCGGCGATTAACCTGTGCGGTAGTGAAAAGGAGTTAAAAAGAAGGAAGTGTGCGGATGCGGAAAGAATGGAATAATTGTGGTAGGCTGCCGGCTGAGTAGTTTGGTAAATGTTTGGTGTGGGTCCGGCGCTGCCGATTGGATGGTGGGGCTGCAGTGTGAGTCAGATAAAAAAAAAAAAAAGAACATTAGTAGGATCCAATGGGACCAACTGGCATGTATAGAGGCGTGTAATGCAAAAGGGCTGTTTTTGGTAGCATCTCTCGCTTACGGCCATACCACCCTGAACACGCCCGATCTCGTCTGATCTCGGAAGCTAAGCAGGGTAGGGTCTGGTTAGTACTTGGATGGGAGACCTCCTGGGCATACCAGGTGCTGTAAGCTTTTCTCACTTTTACTTTATACAGGGGGCGCTCCACTTCACGATTAATTTAAATCTAGCACTCCCCTTCCATTTTACTATTTTATATATATATATTTTTTCTCTCTTTCATAAAGCCAGCTTTTAGAAACCGTTTTACTCTAAATACTTCCTGGTAATTCTAGGTGCTGTAAGCTTTTCTCACTTTTACTTTATACAGGGGGCGCTCCACTTCACGATTAATATAAATCTAGCACTCCCCTTTCATTTTACTATTTTATATATATATTTTTTTTCTCTCTTTCATAAAGCCAGCTTTTAGAAACCGTTTTACTCTAAATACTTCCTGGTAATTCTAGGTGCTGTAAGCTGTTCGTGCCTTTATTCCACCAGGGCGCGATCTTCTCACAAACTTGAAGACTGTCACTCCCCATTCACGTTTTACAACTTATTGTTAATGATAAAGAGACAGCTTTTTATACACAGTTTTAAACAAAGTACTGATATTATTCCTCTTCAACTGACCGCTTTGTTTTCTATGCAAAAACCACTTTGCCACAGAAGACTCGATATTATTGGCATAGCAAGTACTGCTCTTCTCCTTTCAAAACTTGCTAAAAGCTGTATTTAAAAGAACAGATTGGCCGGGGTAATTCACACCCTTCAATGCCAGCTTAATGTTTAGGTTAGTGGGAATCACAGAGGAATTAGGGATGGAAACTTCTTTGCTGGTGGTAGAAGCGGTCTGGTGAATTTTTAGAGAGAAGAGGCCGTCGATGTTTGAATGTAGAAAATTGTTCTGGCTGCAGCCTGCAGTATGGACTTGTTGGTGTGTGTAGCTCCCAGTGTTCTGACAGCGCGACGTTTTGGAGAAGCATGTGATTCAGCAGCTAACAGTGGGCTTCGTGCGGCGGAGATTTTGTGGCTGTTAGCGGAGTTGATAACAGAGGGTCGTTAAGAGAAGCCTGCATGCAGTAGGCAAAGGAGTAATGTTTGCCGGCGGGGGACGTGCGGCGATTAACCTGTGCGGTAGTGAAAAGGAGTTAAAAAGAAGGAAGTGTGCGGATGCGGAAAGAATAGAATAATTGTGGTAGGCTGCCGGCTGAGTAGTTTGGTGAATGTTTGGTGTGGGTCCGGCGCTGCCGATTGGATGGTGGGGCTGCAGTGTGAGTCAGATAAAAAAAAAAAAAAGAACATTAGTAGGATCCAATGGGACCAACTGGCATGTATAGAGGCGTGTAATGCAAAAGGGCTGTTTTTGGTAGCATCTCTCGCTTACGGCCATACCACCCTGAACACGCCCGATCTCGTCTGATCTCAGAAGCCAAGCAGGGTAGGGTCTGGTTAGTACTTGGATGGGAGACCTCCTGGGCATACCAGGTGCTGTAAGCTTTTCTCACTTTTACTTTATACAGGGGGCGCTCCACTTCACGATTAATTTAAAACTAGCACTCCCCTTCCATTTTACTATTTTAAATATATTTTTTTTTCTCTCTTTCATAAAGCCAGCTTTTAGAAACCGTTTTACTCTAAATACTTCCTGGTAATTCTAGGTGCTGTAAGCTGTTCGTGCCTTTATTCCACCAGGGCGCGATCTTCTCACAAACTTGAAGACTGTCACTCCCCATTCACGTTTTACAACTTATTGTTAATGATAAAGAGACAGCTTTTTACACACAGTTTTAAACAAAGTACTGATATTATTCCTCTTCAACTGACCGCTTTGTTTTCTATGCAAAAACCACTTCGCCACAGAAGACTCGATATTATTGGCATAGCAAGGTCTGCTCTTCTCCTCCTTTCAAAACTTGCTAAAAGCTGTATTTAAAAGAACAGATTGGCCGGGGTAATTCACACCCTTCAATGCCAGCTTAATGTTTAGGTTAGTGGGAATCACAGAGGAATTAGGGATGGAAACTTCTTTGCTGGTGGTAGAAGCGGTCTGGTGAATTTTTAGAGAGAAGAGGCCGTCGATGTTTGAATGTAGAAAATTGTTCTGGCTGCAGCCTGCAGTATGGACTTGTTGGTGTGTGTAGCTCCCAGTGTTCTGACAGCGCGACGTTTTGGGGAAGCATGTGATTCAGCAGCTACCAGTGGGCTTCGTGCGGCGGAGATTTTGTGGCTGTTAGCGGAGTTGATAACAGAGGGTCGTTAAGAGAAGCCTGCATGCAGTAGGCAAAGGAGTAATGTTTGCCGGCGGGGGACGTGCGGCGATTAACCTGTGCGGTAGTGAAAAGGAGTTAAAAAGAAGGAAGTGTGCGGATGCGGAAAGAATGGAATAATTGTGGTAGGCTGCCGGCTGAGTAGTTTGGTAAATGTTTGGTGTGGGTCCGGCGCTGCCGATTGGATGGTGGGGCTGCAGTGTGAGTCAGATAAAAAAAAAAAAAAGAACATTAGTAGGATCCAATGGGACCAACTGGCATGTATAGAGGCGTGTAATGCAAAAGGGCTGTTTTTGGTAGCATCTCTCGCTTACGGCCATACCACCCTGAACACGCCCGATCTCGTCTGATCTCGGAAGCTAAGCAGGGTAGGGTCTGGTTAGTACTTGGATGGGAGACCTCCTGGGCATACCAGGTGCTGTAAGCTTTTCTCACTTTTACTTTATACAGGGGGCGCTCCACTTCACGATTAATTTAAATCTAGCACTCCCCTTCCATTTTACTATTTTATATATATATATTTTTTCTCTCTTTCATAAAGCCAGCTTTTAGAAACCGTTTTACTCTAAATACTTCCTGGTAATTCTAGGTGCTGTAAGCTTTTCTCACTTTTACTTTATACAGGGGGCGCTCCACTTCACGATTAATATAAATCTAGCACTCCCCTTTCATTTTACTATTTTATATATATATTTTTTTTCTCTCTTTCATAAAGCCAGCTTTTAGAAACCGTTTTACTCTAAATACTTCCTGGTAATTCTAGGTGCTGTAAGCTGTTCGTGCCTTTATTCCACCAGGGCGCGATCTTCTCACAAACTTGAAGACTGTCACTCCCCATTCACGTTTTACAACTTATTGTTAATGATAAAGAGACAGCTTTTTATACACAGTTTTAAACAAAGTACTGATATTATTCCTCTTCAACTGACCGCTTTGTTTTCTATGCAAAAACCACTTTGCCACAGAAGACTCGATATTATTGGCATAGCAAGTACTGCTCTTCTCCTTTCAAAACTTGCTAAAAGCTGTATTTAAAAGAACAGATTGGCCGGGGTAATTCACACCCTTCAATGCCAGCTTAATGTTTAGGTTAGTGGGAATCACAGAGGAATTAGGGATGGAAACTTCTTTGCTGGTGGTAGAAGCGGTCTGGTGAATTTTTAGAGAGAAGAGGCCGTCGATGTTTGAATGTAGAAAATTGTTCTGGCTGCAGCCTGCAGTATGGACTTGTTGGTGTGTGTAGCTCCCAGTGTTCTGACAGCGCGACGTTTTGGAGAAGCATGTGATTCAGCAGCTAACAGTGGGCTTCGTGCGGCGGAGATTTTGTGGCTGTTAGCGGAGTTGATAACAGAGGGTCGTTAAGAGAAGCCTGCATGCAGTAGGCAAAGGAGTAATGTTTGCCGGCGGGGGACGTGCGGCGATTAACCTGTGCGGTAGTGAAAAGGAGTTAAAAAGAAGGAAGTGTGCGGATGCGGAAAGAATAGAATAATTGTGGTAGGCTGCCGGCTGAGTAGTTTGGTGAATGTTTGGTGTGGGTCCGGCGCTGCCGATTGGATGGTGGGGCTGCAGTGTGAGTCAGATAAAAAAAAAAAAAAGAACATTAGTAGGATCCAATGGGACCAACTGGCATGTATAGAGGCGTGTAATGCAAAAGGGCTGTTTTTGGTAGCATCTCTCGCTTACGGCCATACCACCCTGAACACGCCCGATCTCGTCTGATCTCAGAAGCCAAGCAGGGTAGGGTCTGGTTAGTACTTGGATGGGAGACCTCCTGGGCATACCAGGTGCTGTAAGCTTTTCTCACTTTTACTTTATACAGGGGGCGCTCCACTTCACGATTAATTTAAAACTAGCACTCCCCTTCCATTTTACTATTTTAAATATATTTTTTTTTCTCTCTTTCATAAAGCCAGCTTTTAGAAACCGTTTTACTCTAAATACTTCCTGGTAATTGTAGGTGCTGTAAGCTGTTCGTGCCTTTATTCCACCAGGGCGCGATCTTCTCACAAACTTGAAGACTGTCACTCCCCATTCACGTTTTACAACTTATTGTTAATGATAAAGAGACAGCTTTTTACACACAGTTTTAAACAAAGTACTGATATTATTCCTCTTCAACTGACCGCTTTGTTTTCTATGCAAAAACCACTTCGCCACAGAAGACTCGATATTATTGGCATAGCAAGGTCTGCTCTTCTCCTCCTTTCAAAACTTGCTAAAAGCTGTATTTAAAAGAACAGATTGGCCGGGGTAATTCACACCCTTCAATGCCAGCTTAATGTTTAGGTTAGTGGGAATCACAGAGGAATTAGGGATGGAAACTTCTTTGCTGGTGGTAGAAGCGGTCTGGTGAATTTTTAGAGAGAAGAGGCCGTCGATGTTTGAATGTAGAAAATTGTTCTGGCTGCAGCCTGCAGTATGGACTTGTTGGTGTGTGTAGCTCCCAGTGTTCTGACAGCGCGACGTTTTGGGGAAGCATGTGATTCAGCAGCTACCAGTGGGCTTCGTGCGGCGGAGATTTTGTGGCTGTTAGCGGAGTTGATAACAGAGGGTCGTTAAGAGAAGCCTGCATGCAGTAGGCAAAGGAGTAATGTTTGCCGGCGGGGGACGTGCGGCGATTAACCTGTGCGGTAGTGAAAAGGAGTTAAAAAGAAGGAAGTGTGCGGATGCGGAAAGAATGGAATAATTGTGGTAGGCTGCCGGCTGAGTAGTTTGGTAAATGTTTGGTGTGGGTCCGGCGCTGCCGATTGGATGGTGGGGCTGCAGTGTGAGTCAGATAAAAAAAAAAAAAAGAACATTAGTAGGATCCAATGGGACCAACTGGCATGTATAGAGGCGTGTAATGCAAAAGGGCTGTTTTTGGTAGCATCTCTCGCTTACGGCCATACCACCCTGAACACGCCCGATCTCGTCTGATCTCGGAAGCTAAGCAGGGTAGGGTCTGGTTAGTACTTGGATGGGAGACCTCCTTGGCATACCAGGTGCTGTAAGCTTTTCTCACTTTTACTTTATACAGGGGGCGCTCCACTTCACGATTAATTTAAATCTAGCACTCCCCTTCCATTTTACTATTTTATATATATATATTTTTTCTCTCTTTCATAAAGCCAGCTTTTAGAAACCGTTTTACTCTAAATACTTCCTGGTAATTCTAGGTGCTGTAAGCTTTTCTCACTTTTACTTTATACAGGGGGCGCTCCACTTCACGATTAATATAAATCTAGCACTCCCCTTTCATTTTACTATTTTATATATATATTTTTTTTCTCTCTTTCATAAAGCCAGCTTTTAGAAACCGTTTTACTCTAAATACTTCCTGGTAATTCTAGGTGCTGTAAGCTGTTCGTGCCTTTATTCCACCAGGGCGCGATCTTCTCACAAACTTGAAGACTGTCACTCCCCATTCACGTTTTACAACTTATTGTTAATGATAAAGAGACAGCTTTTTATACACAGTTTTAAACAAAGTACTGATATTATTCCTCTTCAACTGACCGCTTTGTTTTCTATGCAAAAACCACTTTGCCACAGAAGACTCGATATTATTGGCATAGCAAGTACTGCTCTTCTCCTTTCAAAACTTGCTAAAAGCTGTATTTAAAAGAACAGATTGGCCGGGGTAATTCACACCCTTCAATGCCAGCTTAATGTTTTGGTTAGTGGGAATCACAGAGGAATTAGGGATGGAAACTTCTTTGCTGGTGGTAGAAGCGGTCTGGTGAATTTTTAGAGAGAAGAGGCCGTCGATGTTTGAATGTAGAAAATTGTTCTGGCTGCAGCCTGCAGTATGGACTTGTTGGTGTGTGTAGCTCCCAGTGTTCTGACAGCGCGACGTTTTGGAGAAGCATGTGATTCAGCAGCTAACAGTGGGCTTCGTGCGGCGGAGATTTTGTGGCTGTTAGCGGAGTTGATAACAGAGGGTCGTTAAGAGAAGCCTGCATGCAGTAGGCAAAGGAGTAATGTTTGCCGGCGGGGGACGTGCGGCGATTAACCTGTGCGGTAGTGAAAAGGAGTTAAAAAGAAGGAAGTGTGCGGATGCGGAAAGAATGGAATAATTGTGGTAGGCTGCCGGCTGAGTAGTTTGGTGAATGTTTGGTGTGGGTGCGGCGCTGCCGATTGGATGGTGGTGCTGCAGTGTGAGTCAGATAAAAAAAAAAAAAGAACATTAGTAGGATCCAATGGGACCAACTGGCATGTATAGAGGCGTGTAATGCAAAAGGGCTGTTTTTGGTAGCATCTCTCGCTTATGGCCATACCACCCTGAACACGCCCGATCTCGTCTGATCTCGGAAGCCAAGCAGGGTAGGTTCTGGTTAGTACTTGGATGTGAGACCACCTGGGAATACCAGGTGCTGTAAGCTTTTCTCACTTTTACTTTATACAGGGGGCGCTCCACTTCACGATTAATTTAAATCTATCACTCCCCTTCCATTTTACTATTTTATATATATATTTTTATTTTCTCTCTTTCATAAAGGCAGCTTTTACACACCGTTTTACTCTAAATACTGCCTGGTAATTCTAGGTGCTGTAAGCTCTTCGTGCCTTTATTCCACCAGGGCGCGATCTTCTCACAAACTTGAAGACTGTCACTCCCCATTCACGTTTTACAACTTATTGTTAATGATAAAGAGACAGCTTTTTACACACAGTTTTAAACAAAGTACTGATATTATTCCTCTTCAACTGACCGCTTTGTTTTCTATGCAAAAACCACTTCGCCACAGAAGACTCGATATTATTGGCATAGCAAGTTCTGCTCTTCTCCTTTCAAAACTTGCTAAAAGCTGTATTTAAAAGAACAGATTGGCCGGGGTAATTCACACCCTTCAATGCCAGCTTAATGTTTAGGTTAGTGGGAATCACAGAGGAATTAGGGATGGAAACTTCTTTGCTGGTGGTAGAAGCGGTCTGGTGAATTTTTAGAGAGAAGAGGCCGTCGATGTTTGAATGTAGAAAATTGTTCTGGCTGCAGCCTGCAGTATGGACTTGTTGGTGTGTGTAGCTCCCAGTGTTCTGACAGCGCGACGTTTTGGAGAAGCATGTGATTCAGCAGCTAACAGTGGGCTTCGTGCGGCGGAGATTTTGTGGCTGTTAGCGGAGTTGATAACAGAGGGTCGTTAAGAGAAGCCTGCATGCAGTAGGCAAAGGAGTAATGTTTGCCGGCGGGGGACGTGCGGCGATTAACCTGTGCGGTAGTGAAAAGGAGTTAAAAAGAAGGAAGTGTGCGGATGCGGAAAGAATGGAATAATTGTGGTAGGCTGCCGGCTGAGTAGTTTGGTGAATGTTTGGTGTGGGTGCGGCGCTGCCGATTGGATGGTGGTGCTGCAGTGTGAGTCAGATAAAAAAAAAAAAAGAACATTAGTAGGATCCAATGGGACCAACTGGCATGTATAGAGGCGTGTAATGCAAAAGGGCTGTTTTTGGTAGCATCTCTCGCTTATGGCCATACCACCCTGAACACGCCCGATCTCGTCTGATCTCGGAAGCCAAGCAGGGTAGGTTCTGGTTAGTACTTGGATGTGAGACCACCTGGGAATACCAGGTGCTGTAAGCTTTTCTCACTTTTACTTTATACAGGGGGCGCTCCACTTCACGATTAATTTAAATCTATCACTCCCCTTCCATTTTACTATTTTATATATATATTTTTATTTTCTCTCTTTCATAAAGGCAGCTTTTACACACCGTTTTACTCTAAATACTGCCTGGTAATTCTAGGTGCTGTAAGCTGTTCGTGCCTTTATTCCACCAGGGCGCGATCTTCTCACAAACTTGAAGACTGTCACTCCCCATTCACGTTTTACAACTTATTGTTAATGATAAAGAGACAGCTTTTTACACACAGTTTTAAACAAAGTACTGATATTATTCCTCTTCAACTGACCGCTTTGTTTTCTATGCAAAAACCACTTCGCCACAGAAGACTCGATATTATTGGCATAGCAAGTTCTGCTCTTCTCCTTTCAAAACTTGCTAAAAGCTGTATTTAAAAGAACAGATTGGCCGGGGTAATTCACACCCTTCAATGCCAGCTTAATGTTTAGGTTAGTGGGAATCACAGAGGAATTAGGGATGGAAACTTCTTTGCTGGTGGTAGAAGCGGTCTGGTGAATTTTTAGAGAGAAGAGGCCGTCGATGTTTGAATGTAGAAAATTGTTCTGGCTGCAGCCTGCAGTATGGACTTGTTGGTGTGTGTAGCTCCCAGTGTTCTGACAGCGCGACGTTTTGGAGAAGCATGTGATTCAGCAGCTAACAGTGGGCTTCGTGCGGCAGAGATTTTGTGGCTGTTAGCGGAGTTGATAACAGAGGGTCGTTAAGAGAAGCCTGCATGCAGTAGGCAAAGGAGTAATGTTTGCCGGCGGGGGACGTGCGGCGATTAACCTGTGCGGTAGTGAAAAGGAGTTAAAAAGAAGGAAGTGTGCGGATGCGGAAAGAATGGAATAATTGTGGTAGGCTGCCGGCTGAGTAGTTTGGTGAATGTTTGGTGTGGGTGCGGCGCTGCCGATTGGATGGTGGTGCTGCAGTGTGAGTCAGATAAAAAAAAAAAAAAACAGGAGTAGGATCCAATGGGACTAACTGGCATGTATAGACGCGTGTAATGCAAAAGGGCTGTTTTTGGTAGCATCTCTCGCTTACGGCCATACCACCCTGAACACGCCCGATCTCGTCTGATCTCGGAAGCTAAGCAGGGTAGGGTCTGGTTAGTACTTGGATGGGAGACCTCCTGGGCATACCAGGTGCTGTAAGCTTTTCTCACTTTTACTTTATACAGGGGGCGCTCCACTTCACGATTAATTTAAATCTAGCACTCCCCTTCCATTTTACTATTTTATATATATATTTTTTTCTCTCTTTCATAAAGCCAGCTTTTAGAAACCGTTTTACTCTAAATACTTCCTGGTAATTCTAGGTGCTGTAAGCTGTTCGTGCCTTTATTCCACCAGGGCGCGATCTTCTCACAAACTTGAAGACTGTCACTCCCCATTCACGTTTTACAACTTATTGTTAATGATAAAGAGACAGCTTTTTACACACAGTTTTAAACAAAGTACTGATATTATTCCTCTTCAACTGACCGCTTTGTTTTCTATGCAAAAACCACTTCGCCACAGAAGACTCGATATTATTGGCATAGCAAGGTCTGCTCTTCTCCTCCTTTCAAAACTTGCTAAAAGCTGTATTTAAAAGAACAGATTGGCCGGGGTAATTCACACCCTTCAATGCCAGCTTAATGTTTAGGTTAGTGGGAATCACAGAGGAATTAGGGATGGAAACTTCTTTGCTGGTGGTAGAAGCGGTCTGGTGAATTTTTAGAGAGAAGAGGCCGTCGATGTTTGAATGTAGAAAATTGTTCTGGCTGCAGCCTGCAGTATGGACTTGTTGGTGTGTGTAGCTCCCAGTGTTCTGACAGCGCGACGTTTTGGGGAAGCATGTGATTCAGCAGCTACCAGTGGGCTTCGTGCGGCGGAGATTTTGTGGCTGTTAGCGGAGTTGATAACAGAGGGTCGTTAAGAGAAGCCTGCATGCAGTAGGCAAAGGAGTAATGTTTGCCGGCGGGGGACGTGCGGCGATTAACCTGTGCGGTAGTGAAAAGGAGTTAAAAAGAAGGAAGTGTGCGGATGCGGAAAGAATGGAATAATTGTGGTAGGCTGCCGGCTGAGTAGTTTGGTGAATGTTTGGTGTGGGTGCGGCGCTGCCGATTGGATGGTGGTGCTGCAGTGTGAGTCAGATAAAAAAAAAAAAAAACAGGAGTAGGATCCAATGGGACTAACTGGCATGTATAGACGCGTGTAATGCAAAAGGGCTGTTTTTGGTAGCATCTCTCGCTTACGGCCATACCACCCTGAACACGCCCGATCTCGTCTGATCTCGGAAGCTAAGCAGGGTAGGGTCTGGTTAGTACTTGGATGGGAGACCTCCTGGGCATACCAGGTGCTGTAAGCTTTTCTCACTTTTACTTTATACAGGGGGCGCTCCACTTCACGATTAATTTAAATCTAGCACTCCCCTTCCATTTTACTATTTTATATATATATTTTTTTCTCTCTTTCATAAAGCCAGCTTTTAGAAACCGTTTTACTCTAAATACTTCCTGGTAATTCTAGGTGCTGTAAGCTGTTCGTGCCTTTATTCCACCAGGGCGCGATCTTCTCACAAACTTGAAGACTGTCACTCCCCATTCACGTTTTACAACTTATTGTTAATGATAAAGAGACAGCTTTTTACACACAGTTTTAAACAAAGTACTGATATTATTCCTCTTCAACTGACCGCTTTGTTTTCTATGCAAAAACCACTTCGCCACAGAAGACTCGATATTATTGGCATAGCAAGGTCTGCTCTTCTCCTCCTTTCAAAACTTGCTAAAAGCTGTATTTAAAAGAACAGATTGGCCGGGGTAATTCACACCCTTCAATGCCAGCTTAATGTTTAGGTTAGTGGGAATCACAGAGGAATTAGGGATGGAAACTTCTTTGCTGGTGGTAGAAGCGGTCTGGTGAATTTTTAGAGAGAAGAGGCCGTCGATGTTTGAATGTAGAAAATTGTTCTGGCTGCAGCCTGCAGTATGGACTTGTTGGTGTGTGTAGCTCCCAGTGTTCTGACAGCGCGACGTTTTGGGGAAGCATGTGATTCAGCAGCTACCAGTGGGCTTCGTGCGGCGGAGATTTTGTGGCTGTTAGCGGAGTTGATAACAGAGGGTCGTTAAGAGAAGCCTGCATGCAGTAGGCAAAGGAGTAATGTTTGCCGGCGGGGGACGTGCGGCGATTAACCTGTGCGGTAGTGAAAAGGAGTTAAAAAGAAGGAAGTGTGCGGATGCGGAAAGAATGGAATAATTGTGGTAGGCTGCCGGCTGAGTAGTTTGGTAAATGTTTGGTGTGGGTCCGGCGCTGCCGATTGGATGGTGGGGCTGCAGTGTGAGTCAGATAAAAAAAAAAAAAAGAACATTAGTAGGATCCAATGGGACCAACTGGCATGTATAGAGGCGTGTAATGCAAAAGGGCTGTTTTTGGTAGCATCTCTCGCTTATGGCCATACCACCCTGAACACGCCCGATCTCGTCTGATCTCGGAAGCTAAGCAGGGTAGGGTGTGGTTAGTACTTGGATGGGAGACCTCCTGGGAATACCAGGTGCTGTAAGCTTTTCTCACTTTTACTTTATACAGGGGGCGCTCCACTTCACGATTAATTTAAATCTATCACTCCCCTTCCATTTTACTATTTTATATATATATATTTTTTTTTCTCTCATTCATAAAGGCAGCTTTTAGAAACTGTTTTACTCTAAATACTTCCTGGTAATTCTAGGTGCTATAAGCTGTTCGTGCCTTTATTCCACCAGGGCGCGATCTTCTCACAAACTTGAAGACTGTCACTCCCCATTCACGTTTTACAACTTATTGTTAATGATAAAGAGACAGCTTTTTACACACAGTTTTAAACAAAGTACTGATATTATTCCTCTTCAACTGACCGCTTTGTTTTCTATGCAAAAACCACTTCGCCACAGAAGACTCGATATTATTGGCATAGCAAGTTCTGCTCTTCTCCTTTCAAAACTTGCTAAAAGCTGTATTTAAAAGAACAGATTGGCCGGGGTAATTCACACCCTTCAATGCCAGCTTAATGTTTAGGTTAGTGGGAATCACAGAGGAATTAGGGATGGAAACTTCTTTGCTGGTGGTAGAAGCGGTCTGGTGAATTTTTAGAGAGAAGAGGCCGTCGATGTTTGAATGTAGAAAATTGTTCTGGCTGCAGCCTGCAGTATGGACTTGTTGGTGTGTGTAGCTCCCAGTGTTCTGACAGCGCGACGTTTTGGAGAAGCATGTGATTCAGCAGCTAACAGTGGGCTTCGTGCGGCAGAGATTTTGTGGCTGTTAGCGGAGTTGATAACAGAGGGTCGTTAAGAGAAGCCTGCATGCAGTAGGCAAAGGAGTAATGTTTGCCGGCGGGGGACGTGCGGCGATTAACCTGTGCGGTAGTGAAAAGGAGTTAAAAAGAAGGAAGTGTGCAGATGCGGAAAGAATGGAATAATTGTGGTAGGCTGCCGGCTGAGTAGTTTGGTGAATGTTTGGTGTGGGTGCGGCGCTGCCGATTGGATGGTGGTGCTGCAGTGTGAGTCAGATAAAAAAAAAAAAAAACAGGAGTAGGATCCAATGGGACTAACTGGCATGTATAGACGCGTGTAATGCAAAAGGGCTGTTTTTGGTAGCATCTCTCGCTTACGGCCATACCACCCTGAACACGCCCGATCTCGTCTGATCTCGGAAGCTAAGCAGGGTAGGGTCTGGTTAGTACTTGGATGGGAGACCTCCTGGGCATACCAGGTGCTGTAAGCTTTTCTCACTTTTACTTTATACAGGGGGCGCTCCACTTCACGATTAATTTAAATCTAGCACTCCCCTTCCATTTTACTATTTTATATATATATTTTTTTCTCTCTTTCATAAAGCCAGCTTTTAGAAACCGTTTTACTCTAAATACTTCCTGGTAATTCTAGGTGCTGTAAGCTGTTCGTGCCTTTATTCCACCAGGGCGCGATCTTCTCACAAACTTGAAGACTGTCACTCCCCATTCACATTTTACAACTTATTGTTAATGATAAAGAGACAGCTTTTTACACACAGTTTTAAACAAAGTACTGATATTATTCCTCTTCAACTGACCGCTTTGTTTTCTATGCAAAAACCACTTCGCCACAGAAGACTCGATATTATTGGCATAGCAAGTTCTGCTCTTATCCTTTCAAAACTTGCTAAAAGCTGTATTTAAAAGAACAGGTTGGCCGGGGTAATTCACACCCTTCAATGCCAGCTTAATGTTTAGGTTAGTGGGAATCACAGAGGAATTAGGGATGGAAACTTCTTTGCTGGTGGTAGAAGCGGTCTGGTGAATTTTTAGAGAGAAGAGGCCGTCGATGTTTGAATGTAGAAAATTGTTCTGGCTGCAGCCTGCAGTATGGACTTGTTGGTGTGTGTAGCTCCCAGTGTTCTGACAGCGCGACGTTTTGGGGAAGCATGTGATTCAGCAGCTACCAGTGGGCTTCGTGCGGCGGAGATTTTGTGGCTGTTAGCGGAGTTGATAACAGAGGGTCGTTAAGAGAAGCCTGCATGCAGTAGGCAAAGGAGTAATGTTTGCCGGCGGGGGACGTGCGGCGATTAACCTGTGCGGTAGTGAAAAGGAGTTAAAGAGAAGGAAGTGTGCGGATGCGGAAAGAATGGAATAATTGTGGTAGGCTGCCGGCTGAGTAGTTTGGTGAATGTTTGGTGTGGGTCCGGCGCTACCGATTGGATGGTGGTGCTGCAGTGTGAGTCAGATAAAAAAAAAAAAAAAAAAAAAACAGGAGTAGGATCCACTTGGACTAACTGGCATGTATAGATTCGTGTAATGCAAATGGGCTGTTTTTGGTAGCATCTCTCGCTTACGGCCATACCACCCTGAACACGCCCGATCTCGTCTGATCTCGGAAGCTAAGCAGGGTAGGGTATGGTTAGTACTTGGATGGGAGACCACCTGGGAATACCAGGTGCTGTAAGCTTTTCTCACTTTTACTTTATACAGGGGGCCCTCCACTTCACGATTAATTTAAATCTATCACTACCCTTACGTTTTACTATTTTATATATATATTTTTTTTCGCTCATTCATAAAGGCAGCTTTTGCACACCGTTTAACTCTAAATACTGCCTGGTAATTCTAGGTGCTGTAAGCTGTTCGTGCCTTTCTTCCACCAGGGCGCGATCTTCTCACAAACTTGAAGACTGTCACTCCCCATTCACGTTTTACAACTTATTGTTAATGATAAAGAGACAGCTTTTTACACACAGTTTTAAACAAAGTACTGATATTATTACTCTTAAACTGACCGCTTTGTTTTCTATGCAAAAACCACTTCGCCACAGAAGACTCGATATTATTGGCATAGCAAGTTCTGCTCTTCTCCTTTCAAAACTTGCTAAAAGCTGTATTTAAAAGAACAGATTGGCCGGGGTAATTCACACCCTTCAATGCCAGCTTAATGTTTAGGTTAGTGGGAATCACAGAGGAATTAGGGATGGAAACTTCTTTGCTGGTGGTAGAAGCGGTCTGGTGAATTTTTAGAGAGAAGAGGCCGTCGATGTTTGAATGTAGAAAATTGTTCTGGCTGCAGCCTGCAGTATGGACTTGTTGGTGTGTGTAGCTCCCAGTGTTCTGACAGCGCAACGTTTTGGGGAAGCATGTGATTCAGCAGCTACCAGTGGGCTTCGTGCGGCGGAGATTTTGTGGCTGTTAGCGGAGTTGATAACAGAGGGTCGTTAAGAGAAGCCTGCATGCAGTAGGCAAAGGAGTAATGTTTGCTGGCGGGGGACGTGCGGCGATTAACCTGTGCGGTAGTGAAAAGGAGTTAAAAAGAAGGAAGTGTGCGGATGCGGTAAGAATGGAATAATTGTGGTAGGCTGCCGGCTGAGTAGTTTGGTGAATGTTTGGTGTGGGTCCGGCGTTGCCGATTGGATGGTGGGGCTGCAGTGTGAGTCAGATAAAAAAAAAAAAAAAACCAGGAGTAGGATCCAATGGGACCAACTGGCATGTATAGAGGCGTGTAATGCAAAAGGGCTGTTTTTGGTAGCATCTCTCGCTTATGGCCATACCACCCTGAACACGCCCGATCTCGTCTGATCTCGGAAGCTAAGTAGGGTAGGGTCTGGTTAGTACTTGGATGGGAGACCACCTGGGACTACCAATTGCTGTAAGCTTTTCTCACTTTTACTTTAAACGGGGGGCGCTCCACTTCACGATTAATTTAAATCTATCACTCCCCTTCCATTTTACTATTTTATATATATATTTTTTTTCTCTCTTTCATAAAGCCAGCTTTTAGAAACCGTTTTACTCTAAATACTTCCTGGTAATTCTAGGTGCTGTAAGCTGTTCGTGCCTTTATTCCACCAGGGCGCGATCTTCTCACAAACTTGAAGACTGTCACTCCCCATTCACGTTTTACAACTTATTGTTAATGATAAAGAGACAGCTTTTTACACACAGTTTTAAACAAAGTACTGATATTATTCCTCTTCAACTGACCGCTTTGTTTTCTATGCAAAAACCACTTCGCCACAGAAGACTCGATATTATTGGCATAGCAAGTTCTGCTCTTCTCCTTTCAAAACTTGCTAAAAGCTGTATTTAAAAGAACAGATTGGCCGGGGTAATTCACACCCTTCAATGCCAGCTTAATGTTTAGGTTAGTGGGAATCACAGAGGAATTAGGGATGGAAACTTCTTTGCTGGTGGTAGAAGCGGTCTGGTGAATTTTTAGAGAGAAGAGGCCGTCGATGTTTGAATGTAGAAAATTGTTCTAGCTGCAGCCTGCAGTATGGACTTGTTGGTGTGTGTAGCTCCCAGTGTTCTGACAGCGCGACGTTTTGGGGAAGCATGTGATTCAGCAGCTACCAGTGGGCTTCGTGCGGCGGAGATTTTGTGGATGTTAGCGGAGTTGATAACAGAGGGTCGTTAAGAGAAGCCTGCATGCAGTAGGCAAAGGAGTAATGTTTGCCGGCGGGGGACGTGCGGCGATTAACCTGTGCGGTAGTGAAAAGGAGTTAAAGAGAAGGAAGTGTGCGGATGCGGAAAGAATGGAATAATTGTGGTAGGCTGCCGGCTGAGTAGTTTGGTGAATGTTTGGTGTGGGTCCAGCGCTGCCGATTGGATGGTGGTGCTGCAGTGTGAGTCAGATAAAAAAAAAAAAAGAACATTAGTAGGATCCAATGGGACCAACTGGCATGTATAGAGGCGTGTAATGCAAAAGGGCTGTTTTTGGTAGCATCTCTCGCTTACGGCCATACCACCCTGAACACGCCTGATCTCGTCTGATCTCGGAAGCTAAGCAGGGTAGGGTATGGTTAGTACTTGGATGGGAGACCACCTGGGAATACCAGGTGCTGTAAGCTTTTCTCACTTTTACTTTATACAGGGGGCCCTCCACTTCACGATTAATTTAAATCTATCACTCCCCTTCCATTTTACTATTTTATATATATATATATATATATATATATATATATATATATATATATATATATTTCTCTCATTCATAAAGGCAGCTTTTACACACCGTTTTACTCTAAATACTTCCTGGTAATTCTAGGTGCTGTAAGCTGTTCGTGCCTATATTCCACCAGGGCGCGATCTTCTCACAAACTTGATGACTGTCACTACCCATTCACGTTTTACAACTTATTGTTAATGATAAAGAGACAGCTTTTTACACACAGTTTTAAACAAAGTACTGATATTATTCCTCTTCAACTGACCGCTTTGTTTTCTATGCAAAAACCACTTCGCCACAGAAGACTCGATATTATTGGCATAGCAAGTTCTGCTCTTCTCCTTTCAAAACTTGCTAAAAGCTGTATTTAAAAGAACAGATTGGCCGGGGTAATTCACACCCTTCAATGCCAGCTTAATGTTTGGGTTAGTGGGAGTCATAGAGGAATTAGGGATGGAAACTTCTTTGCTGGTGGTAGAAGCGGTCTGGTGAATTTTTAGAGAGAAGAGGCCGTCGATGTTTGAATGTAGAAAATTGTTCTGGCTGCAGCCTGCAGTATGGACTTGTTGGTGTGTGTAGCTCCCAGTGTTCTGACAGCGCGACGTTTTGGGGAAGCATGTGATTCAGCAGCTACCAGTGGGCTTCGTGCGGTGGAGGTTTTGTGGCTGTTAGCGGAGTTGATAACAGAGGGTCGTTAAGAGAAGCCTGCATGCAGTAGGTAAAGGAGTAATGTTTGCCGGCGGGGGACGTGCGGCGATTAACCTGTGCGGTAGTGAAAAGGAGTTAAAGAGAAGGAAGTGTGCGGATGCGGAAAGAATGGAATAATTGTGGTAGGCTGCCGGCTGAGTAGTTTGGTGAATGTTTGGTGTGGGTCCGGCGTTGCCGATTGGATGGTGGGGCTGCAGTGTGAGTCAGATAAAAAAAAAAAAAAAAACAGGAGTAGGATCCAATGGGACCAACTGGCATGTATAGAGGCGTGTAATGCAAAAGGGCTGTTTTTGGTAGCGTCTCTCGCTTATGGCCATACCACCCTGAACACGCCCGATCTCGTCTGATCTCGGAAGCTAAGCAGGGTAGGGTCTGGTTAGTACTTGGATGGAAGACCACCTGGGAATACCAGGTGCTGTAAGCTTTTCTCACTTTTACTTTATACAGGGGGCGCTCCACTTCACGATTAATTTAAATCTATCACTCCCCTTCCATTTTACTATTTTATATATATATTTTTTTTTTTCTCTCATTCTTAAAGCCAGCTTTTAGAAACCGTTTTACTCTAAATACTTCCTGGTAATTCTAGGTGCTGTAAGCTGTTCGTGCCTTTATTCCACCAGGGCGCGATCTTCTCACAAACTTGAAGACTGTCACTCCCCATTCACATTTTACAACTTATTGTTAATGATAAAGAGACAGCTTTTTACACACAGTTTTAAACAAAGTACTGATATTATTCCTCTTCAACTGACCGCTTTGTTTTCTATGCAAAAACCACTTCGCCACAGAAGACTCGATATTATTGGCATAGCAAGTTCTGCTCTTATCCTTTCAAAACTTGCTAAAAGCTGTATTTAAAAGAACAGGTTGGCCGGGGTAATTCACACCCTTCAATGCCAGCTTAATGTTTAGGTTAGTGGGAATCACAGAGGAATTAGGGATGGAAACTTCTTTGCTGGTGGTAGAAGCGGTCTGGTGAATTTTTAGAGAGAAGAGGCCGTCGATGTTTGAATGTAGAAAATTGTTCTGGCTGCAGCCTGCAGTATGGACTTGTTGGTGTGTGTAGCTCCCAGTGTTCTGACAGCGCGACGTTTTGGGGAAGCATGTGATTCAGCAGCTACCAGTGGGCTTCGTGCGGCGGAGATTTTGTGGCTGTTAGCGGAGTTGATAACAGAGGGTCGTTAAGAGAAGCCTGCATGCAGTAGGCAAAGGAGTAATGTTTGCCGGCGGGGGACGTGCGGCGATTAACCTGTGCGGTAGTGAAAAGGAGTTAAAAAGAAGGAAGTGTGCGGATGCGGAAAGAATGGAATAATTGTGGTAGGCTGCCGGCTGAGTAGTTTGGTGAATGTTTGGTGTGGGTGCGGCGCTGCCGATTGGATGGTGGTGCTGCAGTGTGAGTCAGATAAAAAAAAAAAAAAACAGGAGTAGGATCCAATGGGACTAACTGGCATGTATAGACGCGTGTAATGCAAAAGGGCTGTTTTTGGTAGCATCTCTCGCTTACGGCCATACCACCCTGAACACGCCCGATCTCGTCTGATCTCGGAAGCTAAGCAGGGTAGGGTGTGGTTAGTACTTGGATGGGAGACCTCCTGGGAATACCAGGTGCTGTAAGCTTTTCTCACTTTTACTTTATACAGGGGGCGCTCCACTTCACGATTAATTTAAATCTATCACTCCCCTTCCATTTTACTATTTTATATATATATATATATTTTTTCTCTCATTCATAAAGGCAGCTTTTAGAAACTGTTTTACTCTAAATACTTCCTGGTAATTCTAGGTGCTATAAGCTGTTCGTGCCTTTATTCCACCAGGGCGCGATCTTCTCACAAACTTGAAGACTGTCACTCCCCATTCACGTTTTACAACTTATTGTTAATGATAAAGAGACAGCTTTTTACACACAGTTTTAAACAAAGTACTGATATTATTCCTCTTCAACTGACCGCTTTGTTTTCTATGCAAAAACCACTTTGCCACAGAAGACTCGATATTATTGGCATAGCAAGTTCTGCTCTTCTCCTTTCAAAACTTGCTAAAAGCTGTATTTAAAAGAACAGATTGGCCGGGGTAATTCACACCCTTCAATGCCAGCTTAATGTTTAGGTTAGTGGGAATCACAGAGGAATTAGGGATGGAAACTTCTTTGCTGGTGGTAGAAGCGGTCTGGTGAATTTTTAGAGAGAAGAGGCCGTCGATGTTTGAATGTAGAAAATTGTTCTGGCTGCAGCCTGCAGTATGGACTTGTTGGTGTGTGTAGCTCCCAGTGTTCTGACAGCGCGACGTTTTGGGGAAGCATGTGATTCAGCAGCTACAAGTGGGCTTCGTGCAGCGGAGATTTTGTGGCTGTTAGCGGAGTTGATAACAGAGGGTCGTTAAGAGAAGCCTGCATGCAGTAGGCAAAGGAGTAATGTTTGCCGGCGGGGGACGTGCGGCGATTAACCTGTGCGGTAGTGAAAAGGAGTTAAAAAGAAGGAAGTGTGCGGATGCGGAAAGAATGGAATAATTGTGGTAGGCTGCCGGCTGAGTAGTTTGGTGAATGTTTGGTGTGGGTCCGGCGCTGCCGATTGGATGGTGGGGCTGCAGTGTGAGTCAGATAAAAAAAAAAAAAGAACATTAGTAGGATCCAATGGGACCAACTGGCATGTATAGAGGCGTGTAATGCAAAAGGGCTGTTTTTGGTAGCATCTCTCGCTTACGGCCATACCACCCTGAACACGCCCGATCTCATCTGATCTCGGAAGCTAAGCAGGGTAGGGTCTGGTTAGTACTTGGATGGGAGACCACCTGGGAA